>NW_008592915.1:0-13950 GCF_000691845.1 Merops nubicus | reverse complement strand
CTAAAGGATTCTATGATTCTATAATGCTCATCGCTGATGCTTTCCAGGATCCTCAGGTAAATTCCAGCCTCACAGTCGAGGAGACGGGAGACAGACTGCTTGGAGTTGCAAGAGAGAGTATGACCCTGATCCGGAGCACATCTCAGCTGGGACCAGAGACATATTTCAACAGCCTGTTTTCATCTTTGAGAGACTCTAGGTTGCAGCACGTACCAAGTAGGTGGAAAGTCTCATCACAGGAATGACATCTTTGAGCTTGACTGGACTTGACTCTCTCACTTTGTTGCTCTCTCCTTCATGCTTTAAGAGCAGCTTATTGCAGTTTTAATTTTTGGAATATTGCTATTTCTTGGGAATTCATTAATATTGTCAGTACTGTCACTGCTCTGTAGTTATACACGAGGCCCCACTGAGATCTACAAGATACTCAGTAAACACAATAAAAACAGTCACTACACAAAAAGTCAAAGGCTTGCACACAAGATAGCAGAGAGCAGGTGAATGTCATGAAAGCAGAGCCACATTAAAGATGACTGGGAGCTGTGGGACAAGTAGCGGTCAAGTCATAGCAGCTGCCTGGCCTCAAACCCACAAAACCACAGATCACAACACAAAATAAACCCAAAGCACTGAAGCTGTGCAGAAAATCAGTTCTATAGAGGAAAAGGAGGACTAGCATGGGTCAGCAAGTTAGGTCAGATAGAGGCTAAGGACTGTGAAAAGCTGCCCTGCTTCTAGGGAAGAACATGCACAGTCAGCAAGCACAATCCTCCTCGAGGTCCCCAGAATCCCTAGACAGTACACATATTGAAATGTCCTCAACAGCAGGTTAACATCACTCCTTTTTTGGCCCTACATCTGCAAGAGCTGCTTATGGGGAGCTCATGTCCTTGGCACTCTCTCAAGGGTCTTGGTCCTCCATGGATGAGATGGATGACAGGTTTGCTACAACCTCAGCTGCATGCAGCCATGTTCTTGGATACCTGGGACTGCAGAGCTGGTATGGTCTTAGAGGAGCTGTAACCTTTCTTCTTCAGCACCTGTGCACAAGTGCCAAGTGTCAACCAGCCAGCTGCAAACCTCAGAATCAGCTTTGCCCAGGTATTTCAAAGGACTGTCAGACAAGCAAGCACCACAGTCTGCCCTGCTTTCCCCAAGTGGACGAAGGAAGGACTAATAAAAAGCATGGCTTTTATTCCCACCATTCTGTGCAGCCAAGCTGCCTTCCCAACAAAGATCCAGGAGAAGGAGAAAGCATCTCACCAAGACAGGGCATCACAATCAGTACAAGGTGCTCATCTGGACACAAGGGTTCAGAAGTGCTCACAGGATTCAGTTTTGCATACAGCTATACAGTCTTTTTGCAGTCCCCACACAGGCCTTTCCCTGCGTTTCTCTTTGCAGCGTCCCCTTTGAGCTGACATGGCATTTCAAGACTCAGCAGAGGAATGCTATGACCAGCCAGAGCATCAGTTCTTTGCAAGCACTGAGAAGCTGACACTGGAAACACAGAAAGCTCAGCCCCATAACTTACAACCACACTCAGTATGTGGCAGACAAACAGCATTTTGTGTGCGCTCTGGACTGCAGCGACCACACTGTCAGCAAGGCTTTCCCTGAGCAAAGTGCACAGGCCCACCTAGTTTTTGTTCACCTGTGACTTGGTCTTGGGCTGCTGACAGAACTGGAGTGCTTTGGAAATAAAAAAGTAACTCAGATTTTGTTTCTGCAGAAACAGCCCAAATGTAGGGGATTATTCTACCCACTTTTCTTTTAGAAGCAGAGGTAAAATAACAAGTAAATTGCTTTATTTAGTACATTTTACATGTAGAATTTAGCATACAGTAAGCGCTGCACTTCAGACTCAGTAAACTACTCCACTGAACTTAATAGGAAAGTTGTTTTCTTATATTTAATAGGGATGGAATTAGGCTCTTCATTCGAACTTTATGACTTTTTTATTCCTTTTTTTATTAATCTATTTAATAATTCTTAATTTGATTCTCCTGTGTTCTGAGAATATTGTAAGTACACTCCAGCTTCCTGCATAACATCTTTAAACTTTAGTACACAAACATTGTTCCTCCTAGAGAGTAATGGATAGGGACTTCAACTCTCCCTCAAGTTGCATTTTCATGCTATTTTTTTTTTTATTTATTTTCTTCTGTTATTATCAAGAAGGTGATTTGCAGTGTTTTTGTCACTCTGGAAGTCTCTCATTTCTTTCCTATACTCTTCACTTTGCTCTTTCTTGCACACAGGCAGTTAGGTTCTGAACATTTCACCTTTGTGATTTTCTTTGCTGTGCATAAATCTGCCATTAAAATTCCACTCATCTACAAACCTCTTTTGGTTTGTAGAAGAAGAGTCTGTTCCTGAGACATTACTACAATCATACAAATATTAAGAAAATGAGTGTTTGTTTATCCCTGAGTGGACTTCCCTGCGTACCTCATCTGTGTTTGAATCGTACCCTAACAACAATGGAGTTCCTATTTCTTATGCAAGAGAATTTCCCAATCCACAGATTCTTGGACTTTCGAAAGTGGTATCCAAGATGTCTCACAGATAAGACCCAAGATACTGCTTTCATTGGGTGAATTCCCCAGTCTGGGGAAAAAAATTGCAAACTCCAGCAGCAGACCAGTAGGTCTAGGTACATCGAAGTCCGTAATCAATTTCTGCCCCCTTAGCCGGCTGCAGCTGGGCTGTAGCTTCAGCTCAAAGCATCCACGTGTAGTTTATAAAGAGACAAGCTCTAGTACCTGTTGGTGGTCAGGCTGAGGTGTGCTTGTCCAGACACTCCTTCCTGCCCCAACTGCAAGGACCAGAGTTTGGTCTTCCTATGCTCAGGCAGACTCCAGAGCTCAGAATAAATTTGTACTTGAACATTGGTTTGGTATCAGCAAAGCACATGGTAAAATATCCCCGGTCTTGCAGATAGACCCAGTCCTGTGAATGACAACCTCACTCATTTCTCTGCCATCAGAATTTCCTCCTCTGATCTTAGGGTAGGCAGGAGTAGAATGCCTTTGTCTCTTAGACAAGAAGTTTTTCTCTTTTCCAATTATATTTGGCCAGTATTGAAAATGCTGCTAGTTCTCAATAGTTAAGATATCTAAAATCAGCTGTGTGAAAAATGAACAAAAGATTTTTTATCTCTGCACATAGAAATCCTACATATACACTAGAACAGTAATCCTGAAAAGACCACGGTTTGCCAGAATGCAAGCCAAATTGGAGCACAGAACATGGTTATGGTTTCTTTCCTTCTCTCTCTCTCTTTTTTTTTTTTTTTTTAATCAAGGCCTTACAAAATGGCTTGGATTTAATCTCATCTCAAGTCTTCAAGTCATTTCAAGGACAAACAGAAAAAAAAATCATTAAAGGTTGACATTAGGAGCTGTGTCAAATAGATATCTAACAATACTCTCTGGCAGAGCACAGCTGGGTGAATAGAATGACAGAGATATGTCATGTGATGTGTACTCAAAAGAGCATTGCTTTTGTCACTGGCTAAGAAAGAACCATTCTTCAGAGCGGAAGTATCATTCAATAAGAGTAATAATAATAAATATTATAAGTAATAATAACAGTAGTAATAGATCTGCATTCATGATGCCATTTTATATAAAAGATAAAGCTGATAAAGGTGTGGACTTCATGCTGCATTTTAAGTGCCCACGTTCTAGGATACACATAGTATTTCCAAGCTCTTCCCTATACTGATGCTGTGTCAAAAGCCTTCAGAGGAAATGAAAGGCTAATTCTGTCCCACACTGCCACACATTTCCATTGATTTTTTTTTTTGAGGGAAAAAAAAAGAAAAAGCACAAAAGAGTTGAGTCAATCCCAGTCCTGCTTCTTGACCATGGCCTGCAGAAATGAAGGGATGGCACAAAATGGTCACTGGTCATTTGAGAGTGAGAGGTTTCAGTTCAAAGGGTTTCCAGCAGGCTTCCAATACTCCTGACAGCCTTTGACTTTGTTAGGACTGCTAGCATGAGTAAAAAGGCTGCAGAATCCTTCATTAATCTTCTTGTTATCTATAGGCTTCAGACTGTATCAACTATGTAATTTGCCCTAGCTAATCTTTTACAGTGTAATCTTTGTATGCAGCCAATGCCAAAATAGTTTCGGTACATATCAGCTGATGTTATAAATTTCATCAGTTGATATGTACAGTACCTTTTTGTCTTGCCTTGGAGTGGTTTATTTAGTTGGTAGACAATCAATTTATTGTTAAATGTGTCCTCCACTGATAGTCTGATTGGAGTCTTTTATGTTCTTATGAAGTAAATAAACAGTAATTAACTATAAAAATAGTATAAAAATAGCACAGGAAAATTTGTAAGCTGCAAGCCAGAAGGGCACAAATATCACACAAAGCAAACACTCATAAGGGGTATCACTTCTCTCTAGACTTACTGCAAAGCAGAAAAGACACTATGCCACACTGTGAAGAAGAACTAAAGATACTGAAACACTCAATTCAAGGAGCCAGTCTAGCAGAATTAAGCAGCACCAGCACAGACCATACACCTCACCACATATTTCAGACAGGATTTTCTCTCCCTTGAGTATATTTAGGAGTATATTAGATATAGATATTAGTATATTAAACATAAAGTATATTATTTCCTAATATATAAAAACTATGTATTTTATTATGTAATGTAATATTATTTATTATGTGATTTAATTACAAAATTTATATATATTAGGAAGTAATACATTTTATATTTAGGTATATATTCCCTATATACCTCAGGGCAGGTCCTTTTGTCAGCAAAGTTCACATGAAGACATCATCTGTTCTCTCGCCATTAGGCAACTAAAGCCTTTGCTGTATCATATGGTCCTCTCCTGTCTCTGGAATAATAATAGGCATTCTCTAACTGGAAAATAGTTTTAAGTAACCTGACTTGTACTGCAGTGTCTTCAAAAAATAAGGCATTGCATAGCAAACTTGTATTAAAAGCTGTGTGAAATAAAGATCTTCACTAGCTCAAGGAATGTCCTCTACTCTTTTTGCTGTCTCCCACAAACAAATGCTAAGTAGTGTCATTGGGGATTTGCTGTTGAGTATTCAGTGTCATAAATTTTGCTATAAAATAATATTAATTTCAGACATCAGAGGGAAATTCCCCTTCTATTAATTTTGGCAGACTGTGTACTTACTGAAGATATCTTCCCTTATGGAAAGACATGAGCATGGCTTTCAAGAGCTACAGTACTTGGCAGAACCCTGTTATTTTGCCAGGGCACAAAAGGAGGAAGCAACATAAATTGTTTTGTGCCTGTAAACTCTCAGGGTAATGCTTCAAACACACATACATAAATTCCAGTATTTTATAGCACTCCATAGAAGGACTTAGGTTGTATCCAATCCTTTGTCAAAGGTGATGGTTACCTCACAGACTGTGTACTTGTGTGAGACCCACACATGGACAGACAAGAACAGGGTTCAGGTGAAGGCAGCGATGACAAATGCAAACTGCACGAGTCACTAACATTTGTAAAACTCGTTGAGGCTATGGGACAAAAGACAACATGCCTATGCAAAACACATGTTAATATGATGTTTACAACCGAATGCTTCTGCGCTTGCTAGAATACAAATATTTTAACAGGTGCATTTGAAACCTTTCCGGTGTTATAGCTCTGAGAAACCACCCAGCTCACTGTATAGAAATAAACTGTTTTTTTCATCTCTTTGCAATAATGAAATGAACTTGCACAAACACAATCACTCTTGAACAACTAAGGAGACAGAAGTGGCAGAAGAATCTTTTTTTTTGCTGTGTCATGGTGTCTAGCCCAGAGCCACTGCATCAAAATAGTAGTATTCAAATCTGCAAATCATGGCTATCTACAGTCCCAGTTTAGAAAGTTCAACCCTCTTCTTGGCCCTTCTGCTTTTTATTATACACATGGATGAATTAGTGTAAGCACACAAAAGAAAGAGTAACATTACATTACTCTAGGAATGACTAGATGGGTTTAGTTTTAGAAAACGTTGGAATGAAGATCCACCACAGCCAGTAGATGACAGAAAAAATATCACAAAAAAAAAATCCACTTTATGTCACAATAAAAGTGTATATTCTTTATTATAATACCTACGCTTGCCTCATGGTGTCTACAAAGTTACCTGTAGTTATGGAAGGCTTGGAGAAAAGACAGTTTCCAGAGCAGGAACAGGAAAGCTGCAACACAAAAAAAAAAAAAAAAAAAAAAGGGAGAAATCATACTAAAACCTACCAGTTTGTGAAGGGATCTGGTGGCAGAACTGCACATTTTACTCTGAGCTGCACAGTCCTGTCTGAGGCACAACACCCACAATCTGCTCATTTCCACAAGCAATGAAGGTGACTTGTGTTGCCCTCTGAGAAGCATCCAAGAAATTTTTGTCTCTCTTCTCAGCTGTGGTAGTAGGGTGTTAAAATTATATCTGCGCAAATGGCAAAGAAGTCTTTTACACAGGGCAAATGAGTACAAAAGGCACAATGCTGGAGGTGCAGCAACAAAGAAGCACAGAAACTTCATGCACAGCACCTCAGTCCCTCTGCCCTGAAAGCAGCCCAAAATTCATAAACCTAGGGGGGGCAGATCAATGCATGGCTGCATATCAACAGTTTCACTCAAGAAGTAGCAGTGTGATACCCACCACACCAAGCCAAGAGCTGCTGGTCTGGTTGCAGTCTACAGCTTAACCAGCCTGCAAACTACAGAGGGGTCTAGATTAATTGCTGGAGTGGTGGCAACCAGGTCCTACTTACCTTGCTTCCTTCTGACATTGTGCTGGGTTGCTGTATGTGCTCTACGTGGCTGTGTAGCAGAGGTGTATATCTGCTTTCCTTTCTGGGAGATGGCAGAGCACCCTGGGCTCTATGGGCTCTGTGGTTACAGCGAGTTGTATGTCCTCCTTTAGAAGCAACAGACAGACCGATCTGCTCATGGGCCTCTTAGGTTGCAAAGGTTACACACTAGTCATCCCACACAGACTGTGAGATCTCCAAAGCAAAGCACTCCTGACAAAAGTCACAAACAAAGGAAAAGCCACTACTCAGTTGAGTGAAGACTTCCAATGTAAGGACAAAAGGTATGAAAACTAGAACTCCTCAACTCTTTTCTGGTAACAGAATGAGCATGTGAAATTGCAGGTCCAAGGGCAGCCCTAACAACTTCTGGAAAACACCTTCTAGAAAGTGTAATGAACTCCAAAAGTGAAAAATCAGACTTTTTCATTCTCCATTGCAATCTGGAGTACAAGACCATTTGGAACAACATACAGTTACGTGCAACTTGTTGCTGATCCAAACCATTTTCACCCACAAGTCATGTAGGCAAAATGTTCTTTATTTGCAGTCAGAAATCACTGTGTGCAATGTTTCCAGGTTCATATCAATAAACCAAGTTCAAATCCATTTAAAAATCTGACCTTTAAAATTACGTAATGGGTTTCTCAGTGCATTGTACAAGAGGGATTATTTTCCCATACTGGGTAATTTCAGATAATAACAAATGCCCCAACTTCAACTAAAGTAGGAAACAAACTCTAGGAAAAAAAATCATGCTGCCTTAAAATTATGACTGCACTAGTTAATTTTCATTAAAAAAGAGATGTGCTTTTGATGAAAATATCCTGCCTCCATTTCCCTTCAAACTTCCACATTCATCCTATTTCTTCTTCTTCCCTTGTATCTTTTTTCTCTTCCTCTGCAGATCACTTTCTCTCTTAGACTTTTTGCACTCTCCCCTCACCTCTCTACAAGTATACACCTTGGCTTTTGATTAAAAAAAAATCCCTTTTCCTTGGCAATAAATGGTTTTCAAACTACTGACTTTTGTCACCATCCTTCATTAACCTCCAAGACTGTGGATTATGCTGTTTGCTTTCTGTACATAATTTTTCCTGTAACTAAACACTGAGCCCTTAAATTAGGTCTCTGTTTTACACTTTTTCTCTATTCCATCAAATTGTTCTTTTCAAGGCTGATCATTCTGAGTTCCTCATGCCGACATCAAGTTGGGCAGAAGTGTTGATCCTCTATGTAGGTATGTGGTATTTCACAGATTACTTAATTATTGATGAAGCCTAGTTGAGCTGTTTTGCTGGTTGCTAGATATTCAGCCCTCCTGATGACACAAAAACTTGCTCCGTGTCCTGGGAGAGTATATAAACAGCCTACATGCAAGGTTTTCAGATTCACCACAAAGGTTCCCATCTGGTGGAGATTTTTTAAACTTGGTATGGTGATATTACATAGCACAGTGAAATGTACTTACTGGGAGAGTTGTGACACTCATCATGCATGAAGTTTATGCAAGGGCTGTGTACTTGCTTAGGCATTTTAGTATGGGTGACAAAGTAATTATAGGACCTAGGATGTCTCCTTGCACAGGAAATGGAAGTTGGTAAGTCTGGAGAAGACAAACATGCTTAGTTTTGGGAGAGAATAATGGAGGAAGCAAAATACTACAGATTTGCTTACCCCGAGATGGTCCTGGATTGTACCACATCTATTTTAATCACTTGGAAGCTATTGTTTAATGTTGGTTTCATGTTTGCAGTATGGTAAGTCATGTTTGGCCGTGATGTGAAGAGTGAGACTAACACAGTGAGTCTAATTGTGGTGTGCTGATTAATGCCATTAAAACAGTACCAAGGTGATGAACTACTAGCTCATTCAGCAAGAGTCTCTCAGCTTGGAGAAGTTCTAAATAAAGAGACAGAGGGAAAACAAACAAGCAAACAAACCAGGTAGCCCCAGGAAGTAGGAAGATGAGAATGAAAAACACAGCTAGCTGCCTAACAGTCAAAAATTCCAGAAGCTGTGATCTATAAACTCCTAGTAATGCTGCTGCCTGAGCACCCTCTAGCGGTACACGACTGGGAACAAACAGCTCCAGAGAGGAACATATGATCCCGGAGGGTAAAAAATAAGCAGAAGATGTAATGTCTCATTGTCTTTATTCGGACAATTAATCACTGTATGTGTGTTTCCACGTACAGGGAGGGAACTCAACATTCAGATTTTTTTTTTTTTTTTAATTTATCTCCTGGCACTGTGTTCCCAGCATTTCTTTAATTTTCATGTCATCTGACTGGCTAAAGGCTTCTGGTCATTTAAAAGTATTCTCTAGATTTATTTTAAACTAATTTTCTTCAGAACGGGAGATTACAGTCAAATGAAAGATATTAATCCAGTATAACAATACAGAGAGAAGCTATGGAGAGAACAGAAGTCAATCCAACTGATTTCCAATCCCTGTGGCATTTTGTCTTAACTGCAGATACATACTGAACTTGTTTGTTTTGAAGACAGCAGTATTCACTATTTTCCACTTGTATTTACCCTCTTAACAAAAAGGGTGACTTCTTCTGTGGCAGCACTAGCCTACACAAATAGAACTGCTTCAAGGAAGACATATGCCTGTAACTATGGAGAGATGTAATACACTGGAGCATCAAATTAATCCTACAGCAGGGCCTTAGGGTCCTTGAAGAAAGACAGGACCATAGATAAGACTCCCTGAATCTGGGATGTCTAATACTAGTACCTGTTTTGACATGTGACTGGATTTGGCCAACAATAACAAAACCTGGTGGCTTCAGAAGGTGAAAGGCAGCTCTCAGACTGCATCCCCAAGGGCTCCTGTCCTGTGTGAGGACATGTGAATGGAGGCATATCTCTGTTAAATCACATAGCTGAAGACATCCTTAGCCTCAAACAGGCTTTGTCCTCTGTGCCAGTACTTTTGCTTCCACCCTCTCTTTTTCCGTCTCCATAGGGGATGTGGAAAACACATTCCAACCCTACCACACCTTACCTAACTGAGCTCCCCACATCAGGTTAAACACTGATGATGAGTGTAATTTTTTTGATTCCTGTGGGAAATAAATGTGTTCTCAGTGTTACTGAGCTTGGGAAGAGAAAATGGAAAAGATCTTATGTCCTGGATAAAAGTCATGGAGGACAATTACTTTCCTAAATAATTAAAAAATCCAGGGTAAAATAGCACTCCAAAACTGTCTTCAACCTGAAAGGTAGAGAACTAAATTCTGGAATACTCCAGACAGTTCACAAAGTCCTGAGACCTGTCTATTGCTCAGAGTCCTGAATACAGCCATGATCCACTAAAAATCCATCTTAAGCGGTCCTCTACTCTGGGAAAAATCAAAATGAGGACCCCAGCAAATACATCTAGTTTCCAATTATCTCTTACTTTTTCATCTTCTTCTTACATACGTGAGAGAAATAATTTCTACCTTGATCATAAAATATGCAGGCAGAGTGGTAATTTAAAATCTTTGGTGGAGCATGTATTTGAGAAATACAAGCAGAAAAAAAAAAATCTTCATTACAGTTAATTGCAGTTAAAATGGATTTGGAAGAGAAACTACTCATATTATAAAGGCAGCCATGAAAATAATTTAATGAGAGTCAGATCCTGATCCACACTTACCCTGTTTTTCACTGGTGAAACCCTACTGCCTTTGGAAGAATTTCTCTCCCTTTATACTCCTCCAAGTGAGATGAGAATCAGGCCCACAACCTACCTGCCCACCCTTGCCATGATGATCATGATAACGATAATGAAAAAATTAATGGACCTGTAGTCAGCATTAAAAATTGCTTGTACCTAAAACTAATTTTCCTCATGGCTGTGAAGCCCTCTTTTTGATGAGAAGGAAAACAGAACAGTTACCAGCTGTTCACATAATGACGAACACTAATAAGGGAAGACATGCATGTTAATGAGCTGGGGGAGAGGAATCAGACAGGGCACTCATCAGTGTGCTGCTGTAAGTGCGAATCCTTCCAAGTATTTTGGAAATCTGATGGCATGTCACGCTGGCAAATAGGCTTGAGAATGAAATCAGTCCCAGATAAGGAAAACAGCACTTCCGGAGTCTGCACTTCCAGCCCTGGCGATGTGAAGACCAGTCTGTCTTTCACCACACTGTTAAGCGTTAGGAAGGGTATTTGCACCAAAAGTAGCATCTTCTAAAAAAATTATTATTGTAGTCACAAATGAACAGTCAAAATTAGATGACCTCATGGGTCCAGTAGAAAATAATAAATGAAGAAAGAAAGAGATGTGTGGATCAGAGCTGGGGGGTGAACAATAATGCTCTTTGTATTCCCTGGTTTGTGCATCACACAAGCAACCTGAAGCTTAAAGACTTGACTGCATGCATGCAGAGTTGTAGGGTCTTGGTTCAAAGTGTGATTTAAAACCTGATGCAGCTATTCTAGTGGAAAAGGCAAAGAAATCATTCTTCTCTTAGTTTAAACCCACCTTATTTTCATTAGGTTTAGGTCAGACAAGCACAGGCTTATGCTGCAATATGACATTCAGCCCACAGTAAGGTATGCATATAATCTTACAGGACTGTACCTAACTCACCTCAATTATATGCAGACAGGACCTGCTTTAAGGTCTTCCAGAGGCAATAGACTTCAGGCTACCATAAAAACAGCCCCTGCTTACAATTTACCTCTTCCCAATTTTCCATAAACAGTCTGAAGGCATGTTAGGTTCTTGGAGGATCTCAACAGCATGAGTTCGGGCAGCTTTATTAGAAGATGGACAACAAATTAACCACAATCCAGCAGTGTGCCCTTGTGGCCAAGAAGGCAACCTGTACCCTGGGTTACATTAAGAATAGTGTGACCAGCAGGTCAAGGTAGGTTCTCCTCCCTCTCTACCCTGCCCTGGTGTGGCCACATCTTGAGTACTGTGTCCGATTCTGGGCTCCCCAATTCAAATGAGGCAGAGAACTACTGAAGAGAGTCCAGGAAAGGGATGACTGAGGGACTGGAACATATCTCTTTGGAGGAAAGGCTGAGAGACCTGGGGCTGTTTAGCCTGGAGAATAGAAGGGGGAGATGGGGTCTTATCATTGTTTATAAATATCTGAAAGGTGGTTGTCAAGAGGATAGGGCTGGTCCCTTTTCAGTGGCACCAACTGATAGGAATAGGGGCAATGGGGACAGACTGGAACACAGAATATTCCACCCCAACATTAGGAAAAAATTCCTCACTATGAGGGTGACAGAGCCCTGGAACAGGCTTCCCAGAGTTTGTGAATTCTCCTTCTCTGGAGACTTTCAAAACCCACTTGGACACATTCTTGTGTAATGTGCTTTAGGGGAACCCACTTTAGCAGGGGAATTGGACTAGACTTCCAGAGGTCCCTTCCAACCCCTACCATTTTGTGCTTCTGTGACAAATCTGTTCCATTTGTTCACCCTGAGCATTCTTAGGAGGCTGATCATCAAAACTAAGCAATGCTAAAGGGTAGGTCTGGTGAAAGAGGCCCACTTAGAAAGAAAATCTTGCTCCAGAGCTTTTGACCTGCTGAGGATTGCTTGGCTGTTTTCACAGGTGCAAATCCACAGGTCTACAGATCATGTTTCCACATAGCCAGAGGTAAGACTGACAATATGAAGGACAGTGTTTGGTGTAAAATGGAATAGGTATTGTAAAACTGCACGCTGGGCCTATGCTGATTTACATCAACTAAAATGCCTTTGGGTTTTTGATGTGTAAATAGCTCTTTAGAAAAGAGTTAATGATTCATGGAAGGATACACACTTAGTAGGTGTTTATTTCTCAGTAACAGTTATAGCACTTAAATCAGTACTGCAAGTTGTTATATCAGCCTCCATGTCAGACTCAGATTGAAGAGAGGCTGCTGGGGCCACATTCTCTCCTGATTAATATAAAGAGAGAAGTGGGATTTTTTTCTTAATGCAAAGAAGAGACTGAAGAGAAATGTTTATCATTCTAGCTCTGATTTTTGCTGTAGAAAACTATATCCTGCACAGCAGTCAGCACTTCTTAGCAGGATAAACTGAGACCAAGAACATGGAGAGATGTGAAATCAGAGAAGAAATAGAAAACATGATCAAGGAAGATAAATTAGAAAAATCATCAAACCCCCTCAATTTCCTGGTAAGTTCTAGTTAGTCTCACAGAATGCACCGAAATGAAATGCAGAACAGGGAGTCTGACTCCATCAAGATGCAAAGGCTGCACAGTATGGAAGCCAGTGAAATCATATGAATTTATTTCCATCTGAAAAAGTCTTCAGAGAAGTAAAAGCTTCTGTTGCTTTCGCAAATGGCTGTACTGGCTCAGCCCAGAAGAGGTACCAACAACAGGATGGAGTGCAGAGTTAAAAAAAAACAAAACCAAAAACAAAACAACAACAAAACCAAACACAAGTGTTTTAAAATTCACCATTGAGGGTAGAGCGCACTTCAGGAGATGAACTGATCTGATGCCTACCTGATCTGCAAGCTGATCCCTACCTAAGTGATCCAACAACATTGCTAGGTTGCCTCTGTACGTGTTCCCTGCAGCACGCAACAGCAGGGCTGGAAGAAGCTCCAGGAGATCTATCCTTCCTGCCTTCTTGGGTGCAGGACTTGGTACAAGATCAGGACCCATTGAGGACAGCTGTCTAACTTGTTGTTATAAAAGTGCATTCTACCTGGAAATTTAATTACACTGGGCCAAGGAAGGGGAAAGTTTAAAAAAACCAAGTTGTCATATGCTGTGTATTAGGCTTATTTATACACCTTCTTTCCTTCATGGGTTTGGTGTTTTTTTTTTTTTTTTTTTTTAGATAAACAAATAAAATTCTTGAGCCTGACCTCCCAACAATGTTTTCTACAGTCCTCTTGACTACTTCCAGGCACTAGCACAGTATAAGATGGGCAGTGGGGTTACACAGAAAAACAGATGTCTGAAGGCCAAATGAATGCTCAGGCTATTTAGATGAAGCTGTGAATAATTAGGAAAACCACAACCATTCACTTGGTAAAATGACCCTTTGCAGAATTTCTAGCAGTCTTTCTACATACAGGGCAAAGTCTTTGGTTCTGCAGAAGCATGAAGGCAGAGAGGAGCAATGTATACCAACAAAGAGGA
>NW_008592914.1:0-9664 GCF_000691845.1 Merops nubicus | reverse complement strand
CGGGGGGTGTTGGTGTCCGTGCAGCAGGGCGGCCGTTCCTGGGAAAGGCTTTTCTGTGGAGTGAGGAAGTTTGGGGCAACGCCTTCCCCGAGAGGTTCCGCGGGCAGCAGCCCGTGAGGTGGGGTGAGGTGAGGTGAGGTAGGCGGTCTCTCTGGCGGGACTGCAGCAGCTCTCGGGAGGAGCGCCGGTCCCGCAGCTGCGGGGTCGGTGCGGATCCCCGCCTTGTTCCGGGGCTGAGGTGGCAGCGGCGTTTCTGGCTGCACCCGAGTTTTCCGCGCTCTCCCAAACCATCGGAGCTGGAGTCCTGGCACCTCTTGTGGGCCTGATCGGGCACAGGCAGGTGGTGCAGAGGTTTGCTGCTGTGTGAGACGCTGTCCCACCGGAGGAGCCGTAGGCCGGTCCCATCGGCAAGGCCACGAGCGTCCAGCTGCGGAGCCTCAGTGAGGAGACCGCGCTTCTGCTTCCTCCAGGCGAAAAGCAGCGTGGCCTGTAACGTGGAGCTTACTGTCACAGGAGCCCCTCTAGCCGTGCCTTTGGCATCGCCAGCAGACTGAAATGATCCCAAGAGCTAGTGTAAACAGAAAGCTGTCACAGAAATAAACGGAAGGTGAGCCCTTGTTTCCTGGAGCGTTTGCATTGCCGGTGTCCTACTCCTATCGGTCATATCTGTAAGTCTCCTTTGTCACAGTGGAAAGAACAGAGTAGTTACCACATTAAAATTCTATCTGGCAGACTGCTGCCGAATCAAATTGCTCTGTGAAGTTTTATACACGATACATTACCAGACAAACTAGGTTTTGAGATAAGACTTTTTGCTTCACAAACTACTTTCATCGAGGTGCAATTGATCAGCTTCACAATAAGCTTGCTCCTAGCACTCTGGCTATCTCCTCCCTTTTGTCATTTTTTGCAAACTGTAAACCAGGCAGAATTTGGTTCAATGTTCATCTCAACATCAGTGCAGAATAATTTTTCTATATCCAGGCAACTCTGATTAAAAGATTTTTCAACAGATGGTTCAAGTTTCACTACCGTGAGAGTGTATCCTCAAACTGCATTTGTGGTCATCCTCTGCTTCCTCAGAAGTTTATTACTTATATTGATAGATGATAAGAACCTATCCATTTTAATAACTCTGGAATTAAAGATTTTAGGCACTTCATTCCACTGTCAATCTCGCAGGCTTTACATCCCAGTTCATCTGACTTCTATGCTGGTATTGATACCAACGGTCTTTTGACATGCTTTTGGGGGCTTTGAAAAGCAGAACAGTGTTTCATGGGTGCTTTGATCTTTAGCTACAGTAAATGCTAGGGCATGTTTTTGGTCCAAGAAACCTGAACACAGCCTCTGTGAAATGCCAAAGTCACCTAAGAGTACAACATCACTTCTTTAAACACAGCAGGCTTAGCAACATTTATTGGGCTCATTAAGCTAGATAGCTGTATAAATAGCTGAATGTCTTCAAATGTGCAGTTACATTAGTGTGGTTAATAATTAAGACAAATCTTCATATTTCTGAACTTATTTGACATCAAAAAAATGCACTGAATCACAGTGCAACATATTAATGTGTCTTTGAAAAAAGAGGGTTGAATACAAGCAATATACCTAGCATAAACTACAAGTTAGGATCACAAATTTGGTGTGCTATTGACTGGAGACAGCGGAATATTTATGTTTATAATAAAATGATGCAATCTTGAGAAACACCATCAAAAACACTGCCCCCAAACCCAAACTCCTGTGGGGAAACATCGTAGCAGGTGGTGTCACAGCTCCAGTCCCTGGCAGTGACCACACAGGGGTTTATGAGCTCGCTCCTCAGCCTTGGTGGGGGTCGGTGCCTGGTGGAGTCACTGCAGCACCGTGCAGGATCCAGGAACCCAGAGACCACAGGAGCTGAGCTGTTCTAGTAGACGACTTTAAACTGATTATGGAAAGAATATCAGTGTGCTTTCCTCTGTAATTTTATATGCACTTTGGGAAATCCATGAAGATTTTCTAGACCACAAAAACTTGGAAGAGGCAAAACCAGAACAGCAAAAATGCCAGGCACGTACCAGTCTGATATCCAAAACATATTAAGGATAAGCTTACCAGAGCATTGCCTTGCTTATTATGAGTTGTCATTTTAATTAAAATAATTATGAAATATTGATATAAATCGTTGTTAATCAAAATGCTTGTTTAAATACCCATATTGTTTCAAGAAGCTTTATACTTTACACAAAGTTATTGTTTAAAGAAGCTAAACAAGTTAGTCTATAATGCTCCCCTAAACTTGGTTAAGTTTCAGGCATCCCCTATAAAATAAAAAGCTATGTGTAAGTGCAACACATTGAATTACATTGTTTTGGCTGTATGCTCCTAGCTGCCTACCAAAGTGATGTTCCGGAACCTTACTCAAGTCTCCAAAAAGAAATATAATTTTCGGAAATGTTGTTTAATCTCTTTAGAGTTTCATCAGTTTGTTCTCCATGTGCTTACTTCCTTGGTTTGGCATCCATTCAGTTCCTAATTCAACCATGGAAATAGTTGTGCCAAGAGTAAATTGAAAACATTTGATAACACTTAGACATCTTTGTGGTTTTTTTTTTTCCTGCAAAATTAACTAAATGTAATTTTTGATGCTATTCATTTTTTCTTACATTTCATTAGAAATAAATTTATTCACCTTTGGAAATGGTGGAGAGAACGAGCCTTCTTATGTGCACAGAATGAACTTACAAAGGTCGTTTCATCATAATAAAGTGTGATTTATTTTAGAAAAGCCTCATTGTCCGTAGTCAAAGTTTTCAGAACAACCAGTGGCATATCCAAATTCCTCTGTAATTACCACCCAAACAACTGAACTAAGTGAGACAGCTGGGACTAACATGGCTTGTAAATTGGTGCTGCTGACAGCGTGACAAGTCTTGCTGCAGGAGGGCAAGAATTTCCACACCCCTTGGTCCTTCACAGGGGACAGTGTCCCCAGCACCTAAGCAACATGAATATGTAGTCCAGCACCTTCAGTTAAACAGGTGACCAATCTGCCACAAAGAAAAAAGCCTTTTTTTTTCCACCAAAGCAGCTGATGTCTCTTCTGACTCCTCAGGGTAGTGGGTTAGATTTTTGGAAGAGGGGCAGAGCTAGGAAGACTAATGATTTTTATTACTCTGTTCATCTGCCAACACTTTGTAGAATCCATAAAAACCACAAAAGGGAATTTACATTTCAGAGAGGCACCTACGATAATTGTTTAATGTTTTTTCAAATAGCTACACATTACTGTTGTAACAGCTCTTCAGTCTCCATAACGTCTTTTCCCACTTGTGCTTAACATGTGAATGCCTTGCTTCTGTATTTCTTTCCCAAAGTTTAAAAATAATTACAGCAATGAAGCAAGCTTGGGAAGCATTGATATACACAATTTCAGTGGTATCTTCTTGCAGTTGGAAAGAGTTTGCATTGCTGTTGTCATCATAGCATCCAGAAAATTCAGACTATTTGAAAAGGCTTTGGGATTTTTCAATACAAAAGGAATGTAATTAATGACTAAAACTTGAGGATGCAAGCAAGAGGATGCAAGTCAAGCAAAAACTCTATTTCCTTGCCTTTGGCAGCGAGAGGGGGAAGTGAATAAAAGCCTTACTTGTTTTCTTATTTCAGTAAATATTAATTTAGAAATTAATTTTACTCAAATGCAGCTGCTGGTTTGTGACTCTGGGGTTTTTACAGATTAACACGTTTTGTCTTTTCCTTTGCTTGGTGCTTTGGCTGCACGCCACTCCAAATGTCTTGGCGAGAAGGACCTGCAAGTCATCTCCTTTGCCTAAGCAGGCACAGGGATTAGTATCTCTTTGCTCTGACAAGGAATTACAGTGGCCAAGTTTCTAGGAACAAATAAGCTGAACTGTATCTGCCTGGGCTTAAAATAGTCCCATAACCCATCTTTCCTTTCATACCTGCTTGAAAATTCTACAGGATGCTTGCTACAGGAGAATCCGGGGGCTTCATATCTGATGGTGGATCTAGTTTGGTTCTAAGGGTTTAGTTTAACTTTAGTTCATTTAAGTTTTAACATAACCTCTGTTACAGCAATACTGAATAATTCTGTAAACTCTAGTTTTACCAAATCTCCTCATAGCACCATGTCCTTCAATGTAATAATTTGTTGTTTTCCTGACACAGTGAAAATACCAAGATATTTTTGATAGTTAGGAAGTATTCACAAGGTCTTTCTTAAAAGTTGAACATTGCTTAGGTTTTAGTCATACTCTTCCCAATTAGTGTACCGACAATCACAGCCCCTATTACGTACAGTCAGTTGCTAATGGCCACATAACCTGCCACCCCTTCCTTAGTCTTATTTAAACTGTGAAGGCAGATTTTCAGAGCTTCACATACAAAGGATAAAATTCACCCACAGTATGGGACATGGTTCTTCAGTTAGCAGTCTCTCTTGTCACATATCCTAAACAGCTCTTCATTTGTTCCTGAAGTGCAGTCCCTTCACAAACGAGAGTGACAAAGTTACAAGTTCATAAAATTAGTTTATATGACACCAAAGGCATTTTTCTAGCCCTTCTTACTATTTCTAACTGCTCCCCAGTTACAGCTCAGCTAGATTTAAACTTTGGTGAGATAAGCAATAAGGAGAATAGCTACCCCTGAGGAAAACTGATGCTTTGACTGAGCTTGTTTATAAGAAAGGAAAGTACTAGAGAGTGAAGAAGAAAAATTACCAAAGTTGTAGGCAGGCAGATAATCCTGTTAGAGATAACTAGATATCTTCTTATGGGCCTGTGTTTTCAAAGGCCATTGTAGCTGCAATAAAGCTGTAAAAAGTACCTGGCAGATGTTGCCTTTTTTTGTGTGCAAATTAAGTCCTCTGTTCAACTGTAATACAGACAATACAAAAAAAAATCCTAAACCAACCCTACCTATAGGTATCGTCAGTCAGCATGGATTCACCAAGGGGAAGTAAGTCAGGCTTGACCAAACTTGATAAACTGGAGAAAGTCCAATGAAGGGCCACAAAGATGATGAAGGGACTGGAGCATCTCTCCTATGCAGAAAGGCTGAGAGAGCTCGGACTGTTCAGCCTGGGGAAGAGAAGGCTCAGGGGATCTCATCAAAGTACATAAATACCTGATGGGAGGGTGCAAAGAGGATGGAGTCAGGTGGTTTTCGGTGGTGTCCTTTCTGTCCTACCTTTCAGTGGCATCCAGCAACAGGACCAGAGGCAACAGGCACACACTGAAACACAGCAGGTTCCATCTGAACAGCACGAAACACTTTTTTACTATGAGGGTGACTAAGCACTGGGGTTGCCCAGGGAAGTTGTGGGGATATTCAAAAGCTATCTGGAGATGGGCCTGGGCAACCTGGTCTAGGTGGCCCTACTTGAGCAGGGGTATTGGACCAGATGACCCAGAGGTCCCTGCCAAGTTCAGCCACTCTGTGATTCTATAACATTCGTAGATAGGTTTTAATGGGCAAAAGGATAATTATCTCTCTGAAAGGTGAGAGGAACAGTAAGCTGAATTTTTCCAGAGTGCATTGTCCATTCTGAGGAAGCATTTGGGTTCTACTTCATGTCAAATTCAAAACGCGAGTCTTTGCAGGAGCTGAGGTCGTGGGGTTACACATAACCTCAAGCACTTCCATGTACTGTGGCATGAACAGAGAGGTAAGAGTCAATCCAATTGCTGTCTGGTTACAAACAGCACTAAACAAACCTGTTTAAATGATTGCATGATTAAGGCAAACTGCATCTTCATCTTATTTGGCCTCTGATGGTCTTAAGTAAAAGCAAGTGATATCTAAAAGGCTTCTTCATGAAGCTTGGAAACATGTTTTCTTTACACATGCTCAGTATACCCGAAGTAGAATAAAGCACAACCCAGCATCTGTCAGCAGGTAGAAGGAAACTGAAGTTTCATATTAAAGATGGGCCATAAGATACTTTATCTTGTTTACTTACAGAGTTTTTACAGGGAAACACAGAATTCTGGCATAAAGCTGCCATCTCTATCATCCATGTCCAGAACTCTCTAGAGAGAAGGTCTTGTTGTTAACTTCCCCTCTCTCATAAAACCTTTGAACTCTTTTCTAGGGTTATATTGGAAGGATCAGGCTCTCCCAGTTTAGAATGTTAATGCTTTATCTTAAGTTTTTTGCTGCTGTTGCTTCTCTTGAGAATAAACCTACAGGCAGTTTTATCTAAATAAATCAAAGCATTTTGTGTCTTTTTTTTTTTCATTCCAACTGTTCTGATAATTTTTTTCTATATGCAGAAGCACTACCCAGTAGGTTCAGCATCGGATGTGTGCTAAAATATCCTATATAGACATGTTGAGTATTTTGTCTTCCAGAAACTGTAACACAAATGTGCTTATGTAGATCTTTGGAAGTGACAAAAGTAGGATGTTACACAGTGTAAAAGAAAAAAACAAACAAACAAACAAAAAAATAGCACACAAAAAAACACAATGTCAAATCTATACTGTCAGGAAGGGGCTCCGGAGAGAAGAGAAGCAGTCCAGGGGGTCTGCCATAAAATCCGTTTATTGCAAAGTTTTACAGCCTTTTCTAGCAGCCAAGAGACAGCCCCCTGAACCCCACAGGTTAACAAGCCTGTTCACACGCCTAAGCTGAGTTACAGACTGGATAATAATCACTGTCCACGCTCTGTCCATGCGCCCTGTCAGCCCTGCATAGCTCAGGGTTGTTGTGAGAAAGTTTGCTGATGGTTACATACTTGTCTGGGCGAGCAGCCAACAGAACCCACTAACTATAAACATTTGTTATTTGATAGATACTTTTGTGAATTTTCTCGGGCTTACAAGAAAAACCTCAGCCACGTTGATTGTCCAAACTTAGCAAAACATCCCATCCTGCTCTGCAGGTCACGAATCCACACTATACAGTGATTTCTGGACATTCCTGAGCTAAATTCTAGAATCTTCATTGCTCTCCATGGCAGATTTTAGAGAAGTTAAGTCACTTAGTCAACAGATGAGCAATTTTCAGGTTATGTGGACAACTCAGAATGAACCAGTGAACAATCAGGAAAGGAGAGCTGTCATTTAGGACAGGCAGCACTGAGGGAGCTGATTGCAATAAGAGAAGTTTCACAATTGTAATCTGAAGGCCACAGAGGAGATACCAGAGTATTAATATCCTGAAAGATCTATCCAAGGTCCTTGCAATCCATGCAATCTAGGGGAGGAATCCCCTGGTGATACCTGTAATCTCTAGCCTGTGATGCTATGGCTTTGGAAACAAGGAAAGTTGCAACTAGTGGAAAAGCTGTCAAAATCCCCCCTAAATACAGGTTGAGAATAAAATCATCAGCTATCAGTACTGTTGAGGTAACATTTAGAGCTGTTCATAATGTTCATTGAAGGACCAAATAAAAGAGTTTCAAATCTGTGGGATCAGAAGCAATAAAACCCATTGACATTAACTGGGCTAATGCAGCATGGGACAAAGAAAACAGTGGCAAACTCCTTGTGCTGCATTCTTGAGCTGGAATGTGGTATCCATGCATAGGTAGTTACGCAACATCTACAAGCCCATCAAGCTTTACCATCACTTTTTGGTTTCAGAGAGTCTCTAACATCCTTCTCCCATCCCCAGCACACACACAAATACAATAGGAGCCCAAGCTGGACTAAGGGAAGATGTTATTTTGGAG
Organism: Merops nubicus; assembly: GCF_000691845.1. NCBI lineage: Eukaryota > Metazoa > Chordata > Aves > Coraciiformes > Meropidae > Merops > Merops nubicus. Next base: position 1,977 of record NW_008592914.1, on the reverse strand, counting down.
CCAGACATTCTCCAGCTCAGAGGACTCCTCCAGAGCTGGAGCGCATGAGAGTATTTTCCCAAGAGAAAAGACAGTAACTAATAAAACAAGAATTATGTCTAAAGAGACATCACAAGCAAAGCTCTGCTTTTTAACATCCATCAGAGAAGAAAAGAAAAAGTGTGCAAGTTGCAGATTTGCAGCTTATGAAAGCTTTAAAACAGCTTACACGTCCACAACAACAATTGACTCCAGGGAAAGCTGCCTTGCAGAAAGGAAGAAAAGAAATTATTTCAAATGACCCAACTCTAATACAAAGGGAAAAAAAACCAGCATGGTCTGGGGCCCCCAGCGTAAGAAAGATATTGACCTGCTCAAGCAGTTCCAGAGGAGTGCCATGAAGATGATCAGGGGGATGGAGCAAGTCCCTTATGAGAACAGGCTCAGAAAGTTGGGGTTGCTTGGCCTGGAGAAGAGAATTTTTCAGAGAGACCTTATAGCAGCCTTCTAGTACCTAAAGCAACCCTACAGGACAGATGGGGAGGCACTCCCCATTCATCAGGGAATGTAGCGATAAGACAAGGGGTAATGGGTTCAAACTGGAAGAGGATAGATTTATATTAGATATTAGGAAGTAATTCTTTACTCTGAGGGTGGTGAGACACTGGAACTGGTTGCCCAAAGAAGGTGTGGATGCCCCATCCCTGGCTGGAAGGGTGGAAGTGGCTTCAAGCAACCTGGTCTACTGAAAGGTGTCCCTGCCCATGACAGGAGGTTTGGAACTAGGAGATCTTTAAGGTGCCTTCCACCCCAAACCATTCTATGATTCTATGAAGGGAAAGTCATAGACTCGCCCAAACTAAACTGTAAGAATGCTTACTCTTTAACAAGCAAGTGTAGCAGGCTATAAGACTATGTGTGTATATATATATATAAAAGGCTCCTTATAAGTAGCAGATAATATTTCACTGTTCTCTTCAGCTTCTCACTCATACAAACATCTACATGGAAATACCCACAATAAAGAACTTTCTGTCTGTTCACAAATTTTATTGCATATTAGAGGCAGCAGCTCTTCAGATCAGTGGCCTCAATGATTCTGGGAAACAGTTAGTTCAAGACAAATTGCTGCAAGTAAAAGCACATTTGCCATAATGTCCTTGGATTTTCTCAGATGTATCAATATAACTGGAAGAAAATTGTACCTGAAGTTTCTAGAGCATGGAATTAGGAACACATCTCACAAAGACTGCAGGCTAGGTTTAAGCAGAAGATACTGTACTTACTTCTCATTAGAATGTATTTACATTAAATAAGTCACCCAGAAACATTTAAATATATGTGCTGGATGGCAGTTAGAGGCTCTGGGATCCATTCAGGATGGAATGAAAGATGTTAATGTAAATCTAACACATCACTATCACAGCATCAAATCACACTCTTGAACAGGGGAGACAACCTGGCTCCTCCCAGCCTGTTTCCATAAAATAGGAGCTATACTTGTTACCTGTATGGTCTTGCCCTGGCTCACAGGCAGTAATGCTGAGCGTACGTGACGGGGAGCCCCAAACTCCAGTGAACACGTAGAAAGGATTTGTCATCTCACCACGGACTCTGCTCCAACTGAGCTCCCTCATGCTGGTCACTTCTGACACTCTGAGGTATTATGGAGAGAAAAGGAAGAGGATGAGGTGCAAGAGAGAAAGAGAGAGAGAGAGAGAGAAACAGATGGAAAAATCCTTCACAAATAAAATGAATCTTAAACACTAAGAGAAGAGACATTGAAAAGTGCTTGCTTGATACATCTACCTAACACAGTTGAGATAAAAATTTACTCCAACCAGCCTTCTGCATTGTGCAACTGAAGTGTCCACTGAGTTTACAAGAAGTCACGTACTCTGGTGTCCTCTCTCTGGATCTTACTGTTACACATATTTTGGTGTCTAGCAGAATGGGGATTTGTTTCATTGTTTTAAATATAGAATCATAGAATCCTTT
>NW_008592913.1:0-5337 GCF_000691845.1 Merops nubicus | reverse complement strand
TCCTGCCTGGGGCTGAACCACCACAGCATCCTGAAAATATGACTGGGATATTCTGAAAGTTTTGCTGCTTTATATTTGGGATAGAAATTTAACCAATTATACTGATTCTTTGCAATCTAGGAATGGAGACAGTTGGCTTACAACTTTCAGTTGTCAACTACAGTTGGCTTGTGTAACAAAGGTCTGTTCTCTCCTTTGTTACTGGACCAGGTGTTTGTGAGCCTGTGTTCTGTTTTTACTTTAAAAACATTTTTTTTCCTTGAAGTATACTTTGGCTTTTACATTAAAGAGCAGAAGAAGAACCAGATATTCATGTACTACTAAAATCCACCAAGGATGTTGCATTTCTGCTATTTAGATAGGCCTGTAAACACTGCTTTCTTTTTGGTTGGTATTCATTACAGGATAATGTAAGTTGGATCAAAGAGCTTGTTCTTTCAATTATATGTATTTGCCTTTTGTCTGCATTAGAAAATAAATATGAATACTAAGCATCATATCCGTTTCTTGTTTTCACTTTTGTTGCATACGTTATGTCCTCTGCAGAGAAAAATACAGCCTTCTGCAGAGTCCATAACACCTGGACACTTTGGTCTTGAGGCTGACATCTCTGAACCACGGTGTTTATGAATGTAGGGTTGGATACTCATCTTCAAAGATTTCATGCTTGGTACATCAAGGACAAGTTGGCCAGAGCCTCCCCTAGAGACTGTCAAGTACTGCAGGTATGTAGCAAGGATGAATGCAGTGACTCCCATGTCACCCGTATGTGTTGAGATTTGACAGTGCTATGCCTTCAGTCGCCACAGACTGCCTTGTGAGGCAGTCTGCTGCTCCTGTGAGAATGCTGATTCATATATAGGTGGCTGTGAATCCCTTTGACAAAAATTAATATAAGCAGTGCTGAAAAATTGCTCCCTTGTTGATGACGCTTTTATTAAAAATTTATCTTAACAGTTAATTCAAATAAATAGTGTTGAACGTTGAGAGTAAGCTAAGGAAAAAATACCGTTCACCCGTGAAACAATGAATTTTAATTCAAAGTTCTTGTAGATCTGGTTCTATTGGCTGTACTCCCTGTTCCCCATACAAGGCTTTTGCACTCAAAAATTGGAAATGGCAGTGTGCCATGTAGCACATATTAAAATTGCACTGTGATAAAAGCAATGGAAAAAGCACTTTGCAGTGCTTTCACTTATCATTGAGTGCCAGCTAGCAGTAGGGGATTGGATAGTCTGTTATATTTGGTCTTGGTTGCTGAGTAATAAATAATGGGTCTGTCTTCCCTGGCACCTTTTATCCTAGGATCTTGAACTGTTTCAACTCTGCGTGTGGATGGGAAGGGTTCCATGAAATAAGCCCATTGCAAGTGTAGCAGGCTTGTATTATACATGCACACATACACATGCACACAGATGTTAATGCCAGCGAATCTGTGAAACACTGCTTGTAGTCTGTTGATCGTAATTGAAATGAAATTAAGAAGAAAGCCTCACTTGCTCTAGAAATGCAGACCCCAGCCTATGCGAAGAAAGGGATTTCTTTAAATAGCTCAGATCCTTTGAAACAGATGTCTTGAAGTTTCCCTCACATTCAAGAATTGTCTATGTATCATCTTGCTGTCTTAATTTTTCATTCTGTTGTAGCTATAGGCTGTGATCATAACTGGGATCCTATTGTACTTACATAAACACCAGTAAGTGTTATTTCTCCTGTGAATACCCAGTCTAAGAGGACCATTAATTTGGGTTAGGAAGAGAGAGGCAATTTAAAAATGTCTCCCTCTGCATTTATTTTTTAAAATGTTCTCTTTAACTATTGATTTTGCTATGTTTTAGTGTAGTCACTGAGTTCTGTTAACTCTCTCTCTTACCCTCTGTTTTTTTTGTCTGATTAATTTCTGTAGCTAGTGTTCCTCCTGTGGTTCTTCTTTCACAGAAAGACAACAAGTTTAAAATACTCTGCTGCATCTTTTAAGATGCAGTAGCACTGAAGAACAACTTTATTTTATAAGGCACAGATTTGCATAACACTTGACAAATGGTCTGCCTAAGGGCTTGAAGTGTTACTGCTGAATTCAGTGGGAGGCTTTTCATTACTTTCAGTGTGTTCCAGACCAGACTCTAAATGCCTGATACAGAGAGAAGTGGGATATGAAGGTGTGCATGGGCTCAAAGATTGCACACAGCAAGAAGGAGAGCTATGTGGGAGTGCAAAGATTATGACAGCGGTAGTTCAAATTCCTCTAATCTGTCGAGGTGACTTCAGGTTGGTGATGCAGTTTAATATGAGATTGCTTCTGACATTTACAGTTACCACTGAAACATATGGATGTTGCCAGTTTGCAATCATATCATGTATATTGATTTAGGTATCAAACACTGTTGAAGACAGTAGGTCTAAGAGCTATAATGGTGGTTTTCCTGATCCACATGAGTGATAGGATTCTGCTGGCATGCCACCAAAGAAGATTTTGCTTGGTGAAAGACAATGTGGAAAAAACTACCTGATAAAGAACACATGCTTTTATTTGTCCATTTTTCTATAAGCATAGACAAGTGCATAGGCCTTTTTAAGAGGCTGTTGTGCTGCCAGGCTGTTTTACTATTTTATGGCTTTTCTCTTTCATTGTGCAATTTGTATATGTATGTGTACATATATACTTATTTGTATAATGTGTATATATGTATCATAGAATCATAGGGGTTGGAAGGGACCTCGAGAGATCATCTAGTCCAACCCCCCTGCCAGAGCAGGGTCACCTAGAGTACATCACACAGGAAGGCGTCCAGGCGGGTTTTGAATGTCTCCAGTGAAGGAGACTCCACAACCTCTCTGGGCAGCCTGTTCCAGTGCTCCGTCACCCTCACAGTGAAAAAATTTTTCCTGATATAAAAAAGAAATGATATGGAAAGAAAGCAGAGAAGTCTGAGAGCTTGTGCAGAAACTGCACTATATTCCATTCTGCACTGGCATAAAAGGAGAAGGTCAGTGATGCAGGCCAGCTTTGACACAAGGGAAAACTCCTTTTAATACTGAATGTGATGGTATGTATAACATGCTATCTAGGAACAAAACATCATGGAGCATCTTGTGGGATCTTTCAGTGCCACCAGGTGATTGTGGGCATCCAGCCCAAAGCTGATGTGTGGTCATAGCCACGCTGGAATACTTGGGGAATAACGGAAACCTGAAGTACTGTTTTTTCCTCTTCCCATGACTGGAAACTAAATTATACCATATTCAACTGTAAAGACACTTCTTCAGAACTCTGTAGGAATCAGAAAAGTTCTAAAGCACATGTATAATAATATCATTGGAGTATAAATATGGCTTAATAATGTCAGTCAATTCTTTGAAGTCCTGCTTGGAGATATCAATCATTTGAACTTGAAATAAGAATGACCATATCTTCAATCTGCTTCACTGTAATCTTTGCTGACTTGAGCACTATTTTTCCAAGTTGAGACTTGTGCAACGTGGGAAAAAAGATTTGCTCATAATGACTAGCTAAAATAGACTTTGTAATTAATAATACTGTTGCCTTTGTGTTTACTTGTCTGGGAAATGCATGCCTGAAAAGAATTTGAAAATAGGAAAATTAAATTCTAAACATATTTCTGTGGAAATTGATTATAAAATTTGTATGACACAATCAAATAAAAATAGTGGGGGCTTTGCTAGTTGTTTTTTTTTTTTTTATATTATTAGTATCTATGTAAAAAGTCCTGACCTGCTTGAGGGTAGAAAGGCTTTACAGAGGGATCTGGAAATCGATCTACATCGACTGGCCAATGCCAATGGTATGAGATACAACAAGGCCAAGTGCCAGGTCCTGCACTTGGGTCACAACAACCCCATGCAATACTACAGTCTTCCAGGAAGTGTAGCTTGAAAGCTGCTCAGTTGAAAAGGGCCTGCAGATGTTGGTTGACAGCCAGCTGAATATGAGCCAGCAGTGTGCCCAGGTGGCCAAGAAGGCCAACAGCATCCTGGTTTGTATCAGAAACTGTGTGGCCAGCAGGACTAGCAAATTGACCATCTTGTACTCAGCACTGGTGAGGCTGCTCCTTGAATACTGTGTTCAGTTTTGGGTCCCTCACTACAACAAGGACATTGAGGTGCTGAAGCATGTCCAAAGAAGGGCAATGAAGCTGGTGAAGGGTCTAGAGCACAAATCTGATGAGGAGGAGCTGAGGGAACTTTGGCTATTTATTCTGAAGAAAAGGAGGCTGAAAGGGGACCTTATTGCTCTCTACAACTACTTGAGGGGACGTTATAGTGAGATGGGGGTCAGTCTCTTCTCCCAAGGAACAAGTGATAGGACAAGAGGAAACAACCTCAAGTTCTGCCAGGACTTGATGATCTTGAAGGTCTCTTCTAACCAAAATTGCTCATGATTCTGTATATGCTTCCATAAAATCTATCCTATGTATAGATATGTATGTATATGTGATAAAAAGTAGATTATATCAGAAAAAAATAGCTGTGGTTCTTCATGCATTTTCTGGGAGAGAAAAGAAAAGAAGATGATTATTGCTTCTTTTAGGTCTTTTGAAGAGATACAATTACATAAAGAAGATTTGGTGTCTGCACTTCACTGTGTTGTTTTCTTTTCTGTGAAGATATAAAAATGGATCAACTAGTCTTGTGGTAAGTTATTACTTGCAAAAAGCAAACCAAACCAGTAAGCATTACTGAATAAAAATGTCATCTTTGGTTAGAGAAATATTAACTGTTGCAGACAGTGACTTCTGGAATCTGCATTCTCAGCAGTTTCTTTTAGGAACCAAGGTTTCAGTGTTGCTAGGTTTTGTACTTTTGTGCCCTGGAAAGGACTGGAGTGTTATATGAGGTTTTTGCTTAAACGAAATCTCTAAGGTCACCAGCATAACTACTCTAAAATGGCATTCATTAAGCTGATCAGATCATAACAGGTCTATTCTGATGAACTTTCAAAATATTTCAGTGAAGGTAAACCAGGATGTTAACAGTTCAAATAAGCTAAATGTACAAGTATTAGGGCTGATATAAAAAGTAAAATTAGTCTTTCATTAGTAGTAAAATTAATAAATGGAGTGAAATATTGCCTTCATTTATTTGCTGGTTAAGCTGTTCAAGAGTCTGACTATTATTCCTTTAGATACAGAAGCACTTGAATAATTTTCTTAGCTTGTTTAAGGTGAACTGCTTCAGTATTGTGGACAGTGACCTGATGGAAGCAGCCCTGTACCTGTTGTTGATTTATTCACTATTTGCAATAAACATTTTTCTTAGAGGTCTTTCTTCCATAATATTTAACAAAACCCAAGTCCAATTTGCAAGAATCATAGAATC
>NW_008592912.1:5686-10142 GCF_000691845.1 Merops nubicus | reverse complement strand
TTCTCACTCCTGGAGTGATGCTCAGGAGCCAGCCTATGGTAACCACACCCAGGGGACATCCTGGCTCTGGCACAGCCTGTGGAGGATACCTGTAAAAGCAGCCACTCTACTGGAGGGGCCCTCGGGGAATTTTATCCCTATTTTCCTGTCAGCTGTTGACCTACAGGCTATGGGCATCTCCACAACAGTCCAAAGACCATCCCCTTTGCTTCCAGCTGCTCCATATCCTGCAGTTTCAAACTATGAAATGAACAACCTCACACTGGAAATTCCATATTCTCTAATCAGTTAAGTGCTGATTTTAAACTCTAAAACATTAGCATAAAGAAGCAAAATTCACAATGATATACATCACCATTCACAATTATATATATCTTTGACCTGGGAATGCCACAGGTTAGGAACATCAGACCTGCCACCTCTGAGTCCACTAGTTCCTGCAGTTCCCCTGCCTGTGGCTAAGCCCAGAGCCCAAATCTCAGAGGAAAGAGCCAAAACCCTGTCACAAGGAGAGCTCATCCTGCTCTCCACCATCTCAAAACTAGTCTGAGCTTTCAAGCCTGAGAATGAACATCCCAAATGGATGTAACTCTGAAAACCAAGTTTTGCCCTCATCCATTCTTTCCCAAAGAAAGAACTCGTTGCAGCTGAGCACCACCCCTTGGGAGCATCCCTGCACGTTTGCAGCATCCAAGAAGTAGCGAGCATCAGTCAGCTGGACACAGCACTTCCCTCAGCCTCCCTGAGGCAAATTTCTCCCGTGCTCCAAAGAGAAGAAAAGCTGGGGTGTATTTTCCTAGCACCTTGGAGTTGTCTGCACCTGTATGCACTGTTATTTAATGCTAGTGTGCTATGCTCTGCTCACAACAGATTAACACAACTGCTCTTGAAACAAAAACACTGCTGCTTTATCACTGCCCACTCCAGCAGACTGACATGAGCAGAGCTGGGAATTCTACAGCTCCAGCCAGCAGACAGGACAGGACACCTTTCAAAACCACCTTTTATCAAGGGTTTGTATAACAAAACATGTTTCTTGCCCTGGGCTTCCCCCACATTGCCCTCTCTCACCCGTGAGGATGCAGAGCCCAGAGGGAACAGCAGCCAGGAGAGCAGGCATGACATCTCTACTCACCAGGCAGGAGCTCGGCTGGATTTTGGCCCTAAAAGCAACCTCTGGTGCTTCACTGGAAATGCCAACCCAGATGGATCTGGAGCCTTTAAAAGACCTGCACGTCACCCTGCTGGGCGGGGAGCCGGGTGGGCAGCCAGCACTGCCCAGGGCACGGGGCCCCCACTCCCCCCAGGGGCTGCCTGGAAACGCAGCCAGGACTGCAGAACTAGGGGTGCAGCGAGCTGGATGTCCTGAGGGAGGGGAAAGAGCCCCTTCAGCAGACATAGAAGCATTTGAGCCCTTGCAGTGCTGCAGGGACACGTGGACGCCAGCCCAGCCCAGCTCCTCCCGCTGCGGTGCTGGGAAAGGTGTGCCCTGGTTGCACTGGGACAGGGCTCATCTTCACCACAAGTGGGACAGGGGACAGAGCCAGGACAGAAAACTGAACCAGCCACTGGGCTGTTCAATGCCATGCTGACCTCGTGCCTGCTGGGCAGGTGGCTGGGCAGTGCCATGTGCCAGGCTTGTTCCATACTGCTTATTTCATGTGTTGTTTCAGGCCTGTCACTGCTGCTGCTACCTCTCCTTTTGCACTGTGGTATTAAATCCTCCTCATCTCAGCCCACGGGGGTTTGTGTTTTTCCCCCTCTCCTCTTCCCACTCAGGGCTGGAGGGAGGGGCAGTGAGTAAGCAGCCACATGGTGCCCAGTTCCCAGCTGGGTCTAAACCACAGCAGTGAGGAAGGGGGTAAGGGAGGAAGTTTGGGCTCAGAAACAGTGCAGAGGTGGCTTCCTGGGTCAGGGCACTACTGACTTACACAACCCTCAGCTGTGCCAATGCTATGGCTTCCTCACCCCTCTTCTGTCCTGCAGACATCTGACCCCCAGGACACTTTTCATGGAGGAGAAGGAGGTTATGGTTGTCTTGTAAGGGTGGAACTACTCCGTCTCCTCTCTTTATGGTGAAGCCTTCTCCTCCCACCACTGCCAGGCTGCTGGCCCTCTCCTCCCTCCTCACCATCCCAGCAACACAACACCACAAGCATTTCTGGAAAGGCTCAGATACACCTTGCAACTCCAAGGGGAGAAAGAACTCCCATTGGTAGCACCACTTTATCTGGGTGAAAGAAAGAAACGGAGGCAAGTTAACATGCAGAAATCCCCTCAGGCCCCCACAGTGCCCTTCCTGCTGGGAGAGAAGGGCAGCAGGGTCCCAGCTCCTTGCCAAAACCATCTGCAGCTGACTGCAGAGGCATTCTGACCAGGGACAGCTAGGTAGTGGGCAGCACAGAGGGAAGCTGTTTTTACAGGTGTTAATGAATCCTCAGCTGGAGGTGACAGAAATGAACAGTGAACGTTTCTTCCCATTTCTCAAGATTTTGTTTTCTTTTTTGCTATTCCAGAGCCAAATCCAGAAGAAAAACCCACAACACAAAAGAGCAGAAAACCCTGCGTGCAGCCTTATGGCAAGACTTTCCAAGCCACAGATGCTGGCTCTGTGGTTGGCTGACCTATCCAAAATAAAGCTCAACAGCAGGGAGCAGTGGAGTAGTTCAGGGGGTAGAAGAGGTCATGCAGATGTGAACCCCACCTCCTGAATGCTGCATGCACTTATGCTGCCTCCCCTGCTCCTTTTGGGACGGAGGGAACCCTTCACTTATTTTTTATTCTCAGCCTGCCTTTCCTGCCCCTTTGCCAAGTGGGATTGCTGGAAGTGACTCTTGTTGCAGCCACTTTCCCAGGAGAGGGGAAAAAAAAAGGTGAACTTCTATTGTGGTGACTTATAGTTGAAAAGGCAGCAAGCATCTTGGACAATGAGCCCTGTGGCTGCTTCAAGAGAGAGCTGAAGCTGTGGGAGCTTGGGGGGCTCCCCAGAATCACAGGGACAGGAGCCAGCCTGCTCCAGGCAAAGCTGTTGGCTTCAGACTGAAACCTGCAGAGACTGAAGCTGTCTCCTTGAGGGAAAGGGGACTCAAAGGCTCTGAGCCCTGTGCTGGGATGTGTGGCACTGCTGCCTTCACACGAGGAGGTCATCTGCAGTGAACATCCAAAAGAGCAAGTGACCAATCAAGTGCTAATAATTTTTGACATCAGGAGGCATTCATACCATATACTTCTTTTGTGAGAGGAGTGCACAGCACATAACCTGGCTCATCTGGTGGTACAGCTTCTGTGAGTCCACGGGACACCCCACACCAGCACGCTCAGGAACACCTACACACCCCACTGCACGTCACTCTGTGGGCTGAAGGAGAGTCTGCCTGGGCAGAGGACATTCAGGAGGTGCAGACTGGTTTTTCTCCAGCCAGCACGTTCATTTCTGTCCAGCATGGGCTTCATTTTCATAACACTATCAGATAATGAAACCAACCACTTCTTGTTTCTGACCAGGGCTACTTCTGACAAGTTGTTTGCCAGGAAAATAAACCAAGTGTAAAAATCACACCTTCCTCTGGGTAAATATTAGCCTGAAGTGGATAATGGGACTGTACCTGTATGTTCTGATGCTGCCAGCAAGGGAGGTTTTCACACAGCAAGTGTCTGACCTGCCCTAAGCACCACACAACAGCAAGCCGAGAGCGGTGCCACTTACCAAACCTCTTGTAGCCAAAGGACTGCACCTCCTCCTCCTCTGCAAATTCGTCTGCAGAAAGAAAGACACAGCAACAGATTAGTACTACCACCCCTGGCAGAAGACAGGAAGACATTTTTACAGGAGCACGTTCCTCAGTTGACATCCTTGCAAGCAGAATCACTGCACAAAGCCCGTTACTGCTCTCCCCCCGCGGCTGGAGCCCACCTCTGCCCCCGAGCAGAGCAGTCCCGAGTCTTTCCCCCAGCAGCCCAGGTGGGCTATGACCTGGCAGCCACCCCACCCAGGGACAGCCTGGGGCAGGCACCACGAGCCCGCTGCTGCCAGGGGTGTGCCCAGAGCCTGGCACCCCCCAGTGCAGAGGAGCCACCTGGGCACGGGTTCCACAGGCACCAGCGGGGCCACGGGCACAAGGTGCTGCCCTGAGGAGCCCGGGGGCATGGCTCTCCAGCCACCCACTGCCCCTCACAGGCACCAGCTGGGCTTCAACAGGGAAGATCTGACAAAAAACGGGTAACAGACACGACAAACTTAGATGAGAAAAGTGAAAATCACACCAGCCCTTTTGTTCTCCCCTGCACCAGTAGAGTTCCAACAGTCACAATCTGACTTTGTCAGCAGCTTACTTTCTCTCCAGTTCCAGCAGCAAAGGAGCAGACTGGCATCAGCAGAACACACACACCCATTACTTTTATTTTTTTTTTTTACAATAAAGGATGTTTGTGTCTGTGTGTTCAAGCACCTCCTTTT
>NW_008592912.1:0-5675 GCF_000691845.1 Merops nubicus | reverse complement strand
GAGCAGAGCCCTGCCCTGCCCCCAGCACCAGCCTCTGCCCTGGGGCACCCGACGCTCCTGGGCTTCCAAAGCAGACCTGCAGCAGCAGGAGGCAGAGCCACCAGCTCTGCCAGCACGGGGGCTGGGGAAGCTCGCTCGCTTGCAGCCTCCCCCCCCAGCCCTCTCCCAGCACCAGGGGAGGAGATGAAGCCCAAAGGGCTCTCCAGAAGGGAAGGTTTGATGAGCAGTGGTGGAGACGCAAGCTCGAGGCAGGTAAACAGATGTGAGGGAGTGCCAGCCTGTGCCCAGCGAGACCCTGCTGTGCCAGAGTCACTGCACACGCCCAGGCTCCTCTCCTCTGTGCCCAGGGTGTCTCCTGGCTGGGCTGGGTTTAGATCCCCCAGCCCATCCTCTGCCACACCTCCAAGACATCCCTCCCAGGGCTGCCAGCCCCTGCCCTGCTTGGGTTTTCCTGCTGCCCAATGGCATTGCCCTCTGGCCAGGCTTTTTAATCCCACGTTTATAATCATATCTTTGTTTCTTCAGACTTTTCTATATCTACAACTGACACATGCATGTTATACCTATTACAGATATTTATACACACATATATACACTTTTCCATATTTGCAACGTGCTTGCTAGAAACGTCTCGTTTATTTTTTAAGCTTTGACTATTTTATAATTATTCATTTCCTAATTTTGAAGGGCACTTGTGGCATTTGAAACGCTCAGGGTTTAGGTGTAGCTGGGAGCTGAGCACCACGGAGCCACTCCATCACACCGTCCCCTCACCTCTGCTGAGTGGGGAGGAGAGAAGGGAGAGAAGTACAAAACCCCGTGGGCTGAGATGAGGAGAATTCACTACAGCAAAGCAGGAGCAATAAACAACAGCAATGCCAGTAATTAAATGATACACAAAGCAAGTGATACAAAGCACAGACTGTGTCAGCTCCAAATGGGAGCAGCAGCAGGAGGAGGCAGCCTGAGACTCTGGCCTGGCACCTGACTCTGTAGCAATAAACAACAGCAATGCCAGTAATGAAACGATACACAGAGCAAGTGATACAAAGCTCAGACCATGCCAGCCCCAAATGGAGCAGGAGGAGGCAGCCCGAGACTCTGGCCTGGCACCTGACTCTGGCCCTGCCATCCTGCCCTTACCCACCCCTTATTCAACCCCATTTATATCACAGCCAGCAGTTATTTACCAACTAACACCATGCAATTTAATTCAGGGGCTGTTCTCCCCCAGAATTAAGTCCCTTTGCAGCACACGTCGGGCTTGCCCGTCCTGCAGCACCCTTGGGTGCACCCAGGTCCTGGAGCAAAGCCAGTCCCACGGGGGGTTTGCCTTTGCCAGGGGCAGGGCTCACCCAGACCAGCTGCCCCAGCCCACTCTTCATGTGCCCTGCAGGGACTTTATCCCCTTCCCCAGCACAGGGGAGACTGGGCAGGGCCAGGAGACTGACAGAGCCTCTCGTGTTAACCAGCCAGTGGCCTTTGCTGACTGAGAGCTGCTGGGGTCCCCATCACCTTGGAGTCACAGGTGGGTCTGAGCCCAGCAGAGCTGGCACCAGGGTGCACTGCATGCCCACAGCTGTTAGAGGCTGCTGCAGCTGTAAGGAGCTGTGGTAGCCACAAAAAGCTGTTACTGGGGACTGCCTGTGAGCTGGCACTGGATGGTGCTGCACCTTGCAGGAACCCCCACCAGACAGGTGGTGTGCACTGGACTGACCCTGGCTCGGGGTGACTGCTCAGCAGCCTGCTCATTACGAATCCAGCACAGCCCCCTCAGGTGCTGAGCACCTCCCTCCATGGTGGCTCACTGGCCTGGGGGACACACGACATCTTTGAAAGAAGGTGTCCTGCTTTCCTGCACGCTTGGCAGGAGTCACCTCCAAGGGCTGAGGGCTCGTGCCTGCTTCCAGACAGCACGTGGCAGTGGTTGGTGTCTCTTGAGAACCACGAGGTTGACAACATACTTTTTCTAAATGCTTTACCAGTTTTATCTGGACTCTGCATTGTTCAGGGGGGAAATTCCAAAGCAGTGGAGGTGACCACTGGCCTGGGCACTTGCCCACACTCTCCCCCACACCCTGCCACTATCCAGCCTTGAGGCAGATCTCTGGATCTTGGAAAAGGACTGTATAACCCTAAACAAAACTTAGTAGACATTCAAAACACACAGTACTGAGAACACGCTGGCCTGGTCGTTCCAAGGATAGCCAAAATCCTCAAAAGCTGAGGAACTCTCCTCCCGTCTCACCCACAGATGAGGTGAGATCAGCAAAAACCCACAAGGCTGCACACACATCCCTGTTTAATCTCATAATTAGTGACACAATCATGTCAGAAGTCAACAGCATCCAGTAAATAACACGAGACCCCTGACCCAATGCCCAGAGATGCCAAACGCCATCCCAGGGAACACATGAAAGCCACAGGGATTAACACAGCAGCACCACTCCAGCAAATGGGCTACCACAGGGGACGTGCAACTCTTAACTCACACAGAGCAGAACGTGTACAACAAAATGGTTTGAAGCCACTTTTGTCAGATGTTGTCATTATCTCAGCCCTTCAAGCCCCACGTTGGGTGCCCAGAAGGACTGTTGTGGTTCAGACCCAGCCAGGAGCTGAGCTCCACCCAGCTGCTCCATCACCACCCCTGCCAAACCCCGACCAGGAAGGGGAAAAGGGGGAAAAATACAAACCCCTGTGAGCTGAGATGAGGAGAATTTCACACGACAGCACAAAAGGAGTGATAAATACCAGTAATGAGACAATACAGAAAGCAAGTGATGCAGGATGGAGACCAGCACAGCAGCTCCAAACAAAGTGCACAGGAGGCAGCCCAGCTTGATACCTTCCCTCAGGCATGGCACCATGGCACCAAACACCCTTTTGGCCAGCTGGGTTGGCTATCCCAGCTGCAGTGCCCTCCCCAGTTCTGGCAAAAACTAACCCCACCCTAGCCAAACCAGGACAGAAACAACAACGGGAGACAGGCAAGACAGTTTTGTCAGCTGGTGACCCGAGTCCCTGCTCACTAAAATCTCAAACATCAGACAAATCCTTTTTTAATCCCTTCAAGTTGATCTAGCAACAGGCAACAAAATATTTCAGGGGAAATCTATTAAAATTATTTAACAGACTAAGCTCAGCAGTCTTTCAGTCACAACTGCCACCAGGCACTTTGCTCAAGTCATGTGCAAATACAATATTTTACAATAGCAACTGTGACATAACAAGTTTAAGGAAAAAACAGGGGGAATAAATGAATAAAGTAAGATTAAGCACAGTGTGTGCTTTGGAAAAAGACTAGGATGGGTCGAAGGTCCTACTTCAAAAGGATTCTGTGTTTGAAATATTAAAAATGAAGCTGACAAGCCAGCCTACAAATAGGGGAGTTGTTGACAAACAAGGCTGTAAATTTTAAGCCCCAGCACAAAGCTGTGTGCCCCAGGCACCTCTGCCCTGCCTTTCAGGCAGCACTGCACTCACTGGAGGCAGCAGAAACTGGGCTGCCAGCTCCCTGTTCCATTGCTGAAATATTAAAGTTCTGTCACATTTTACAAAAATCTCCAAGGCTTGTAGTACCTTTGAATCAGGAAAATACAAGAGAACTTAAGTTTTCATTGAAAAGGAACAGCTCTTCTAGAGAAAACTATGAAAATATGATCCCTGACGAACGACAGTGGTTAAGAAAACACACACCAAGCAGAAAAGCAAATAATAAGAAACCCTTCAGCATGTTTCTATGCCTCATGCTTTTGAAGGCAGCATCTGAAATCAGAGTGGAAGAAGTAAGAGAGTTCTGAGCACTGGTGGCTGATGCTACAAAAAGAAATGTTGCATTTTTACACCAGTGTTGCCCATACACTCGACTGGGGCTGTGACCTGCTTCAGAGAGTTTTGTTTGACATTTTAAAAGCCATAAATTAGAAATATTTTGCCTTAGTTTAAATCCAGCCCTTCTCAGTTACCAATAGGACTGGAATGAACGCAGCATCTCTGCTCCATACACACACACATTTGTATATAAGCAAGGCTTATTTTCCTGGGTGAAAAATATGAAAGGAAGGCTCCTTGAAGCAGATGATAAAGTAGAATCCATTGTTATGTCCCAGCTGGAAGAATTAACTCTTTAGTGCTGAAAAACCAGCCATAATTTAGTTACAAGCAGCTCTACCAAGCTCTTACCTGTGAGATGAAAGAGAGGAAATCCAGAATAAGAAACATGAAAAGCTGCTCAAAATGTGGTTTCTTCCTCCACTGACTTCTACTGAGCTCTGGCAGAAGAGCCATAAAAAGGGTGAATTTAGGGCAGAACAGAAACACATGTGAGCGATCAATAACCACACAGGGGAAGGCTGGGCAGTGATCTCCTGCTCCATCAAGCTAACAAGAGCCTCCTTGGGGGCTACAGCAGACTGGGATGTGGCACTTGGAGCAAACAGCTGAAATGTCTGCTAAGTGCTGCAGCTGAGCAGCACTCCAGCAAATGTTTTCAGGAGTCAGCACAAAGCAAGAGCTCTGGTCCAAAGAAAAGTCTTTGAAACAGTTTGGCAACATCCACACCCCACCAGGTACCAGTATAAAATTCTGCTTGCCCTCCAGTTATAAACTGTTACTGCAACACCTCTAATAAACCCAGCTGTAAAGTTAAATAAGCTACAGTACCGTGCTCCAAGGGAGTGGAAACGGTCAAGTGGCACTTCAGCTGGGGATGAGCCCAGCAAACACAGGGAAGGCACTTCACCTATAACAAATTAGACTCTCATCTGATTCATTTGCTGGAGGCAAAGCAAAAATCTGTGAAGTAGAAGTGTGTAAATTCTAGTTCTTGTTCTTAAATCTTAGAGAAATGAATCATGGATTGCTTATAAGTCACTCTGAGGTCAAGTAAGAAGGAGCTGGCCTGGAGCCAGAGGGATCCCAACTCTGCCCTGGGCTTACACAGAGCCTGTAACCACAGCACTGCCCTGGCCCCTTCACCAGATCTGAGGAACCTTCAGTGCAAGATGACTTTAAGGAAATTGTTTCCATTTTATGCCCTTCCTTTTGTGGGTGCCATTGTTGGCATATGGAAGGTGTTCCAGAAAGCTGCTTAATGTCCACGTCCAGCTGTCACCTTTAAACAGCACCCTGCTCAGCCACTTAAACACAATTAACTAATGAAGCAAAGTAGGCCTCAGAACCATTAGAGATGCTGGGTCACATGGTGCCTGCAGGTATGTGGCATCCAATAATTTCTAGAATTTCTGTGTTCCATTTAAAGACTGTTTAAAGCCTTCGTTTGAAGTCTTGAACAAAGAAAAAGACATAAATATTCTACACTGCTTTTCAAAATGTGGAGAAATCTGTTTCAGGAGAAAATGAGCTATCTGGGCTGAAAACTGTTATGCTGACTTTCAGTTCAGATTTTAGAAGTTCCTTTATAATCCCCTTGAAAATCTGATTTACAGTACATTAGAATTTACACCTAAGTACCACGCTGGGAGTTCCAAACTATAAGACTAATTTGTAGTAACAATGACATCCAGTATAAGAGTTTCCTTTAACATAAATCTTTCTCTCAAAGAGCTTTAATAGTTGGGAACTTGCCTTTCCCAGTGTCTAACGGTGACTGGACAGTTATACACCAGTGCAGCTCTGGAAAACCCATTTTAGTGTTATCATAACATTTTTTT
>NW_008592911.1:703-34063 GCF_000691845.1 Merops nubicus | reverse complement strand
TGCCTTCTAACCAGGACAGAACAGTCAGTCAGAGTCCGGCCACCAGTCCCATTTGGGAGAGGTTAGACTGTGGACCAGGAGGCACCCTGGGCTTCAGATGAGCAACGTGTCATTTTGCGCCTGGTAGGCTGCGAGCACTTTCTGAACCAAATGTTTATCTTGGCTGTCTTGTTTCTCTTGGATCCCATGCAGAGAAATGGCTGTGTCTATGTAGGCTGCTACAGATGGCAACTGCTGACAGAGTTTGGTCTTCATTCACAAATGGAAAACGACAGGGAGCTCCTGCCAACCTGCATCCATCTTCCCCATCACCTTTGCTTTGAGGGAGCTCAGCTTTGCAGCAAGCCCAAGGCTTGGCAGCTTGGCTTGGTTCCTACAGTGGCTCCCAAACAGCTCCATCCAAGCACCCGTAGACGTAGGAGTGCTCAGCTCCAAATCAGACCTCAGATCCTCAGTGTGAGCCCACCATATGGAGCTGGGTGTTCTGAAAACTCTGACTCTGTGGAGGTCAGCAATCACTCTTATCAGTCTGGTACATACATCACTGAATTTAAAGGCACAGAGCTCTACTCTGAAGCTCATCTTCTCCCTGCAGACAAAACCCTCTTGCCTATGTGTTGGGCCTTGCAGCTGATGTTGGCTGCAGAAGGCTGCCCATCTGTGCAGAAGATGAAGCCATGCAGCACTGACTCACTGCTCCACTACTTCCTACTTTTGGCAATAACTGGCATGAGCTGATTCAGAGGACGCTGGCAAAACAGGGTGCTTACAGTGAGAGGTGGGAGCTGATGCTCAAATGATCTGAGATCAAGCCAGCTCAGAGCAGTCCCTCCTGGATAAGTCAGTGACATATAGGTACGAACAGTTCAGCATAGAAAGCAGCTCTCAGACAGCAGGAGTGAATTTCCAAATCAGTTTGACTTGACTTGGAATAATCCCCCAGCTATCACCTTACTCCAAAGTATCATGCAAGCACATCATATCCAGACAGTGGAGGGGAGATTTGGTGACCAAACAGAATGGCTACAAGAGCCAATACCTAGAGCTAGACCAGACACTCTTGGCTCCCTTGATGTGGACTGAGACACACTTTTTAACCCTGCAGTCCATGCTCATCCTATAGCCACCAACTGAAGCAGTTCAGATGGGTCTTGCCCTGGAAATGCCTACTTATAATAAATAACCTGTGCAACCAGCTCAGATGAAGTTAGCAGTTAGGACACCCCTTAAAGCCTGGTGAGCAGAATCCCACCCTGCAGATGCAGGGACTACTCTCCAGAATGTACAGCTTTAAGGAACATTGCTGATGCCCCTTGGTATATGCCTGGAAATAAAAGTGTCCTTGGGGCAGAAAAATCCCTACGCAGATGTGTAACCAAAGACAGCGGCTGCTCCAAAATCCTAGTTCTTCCCTCTGAGCCCACAGAGGATCATGGTTGGTCCTTAATGAGAGGAGGACCAAGACGCTCCCAGGACAGATAGATCTGATCTTAATGATTTGAACAAAACTGATTTCTGCTGGGGGCAAAGCAGATGCAAGGGAGGGGGGAGCAGCAATGGTTGGAGGCTGCGAGGGGCAGGGAGACTTCCAGTGATATTTTGGGGGATCCCAAAAGTAAAGAGTAAAGCCAGGACCCTTCTCTTGCAGATGAGAAAGACAGATTTTAACATCATCATAGCAAAAAGAGAGTCTGAGCAGCCCGATCTAGCTGAAGATGTCCCTGCTGACTAGATGACCTTTAAAGGTCTCTCCCAACCCAAAGCTTTCTATGATTCTGTGATTCTAAAATGCTAACATCTTCCCAAAACTGTGATCCAGGCACACTCTTGTGGTTAGAGAGAGCTAGTGCACACTTGAACGAGGCCATTTCAGCACACAGCAGCTCAGAAGAGCAGAGGTGGCCTTGCAGCTTGTCCTGCCTGCTGCCCAGCCTGGCACCAAGAATCCACCAGCTAATCCATTTCACCCACTGCATCCCTAATGATCAAGGCTATTGGGGTAGCCCCCCAAATTCTTGAAAAGCCTTTAGGAGTACTTTTATCTGGCTTCAACTCAGAGTAGTGCTGTGTGCCCTGAGGTGGTTAATCATTTAGCACTGTGGATATTAATCCTTCCGCAGGAAAGAGCCTGGTTCTGGGAAAAGGGACAGCCCAGCTGCTGGACCAGGGTGGGGGGTTTGGGGTCCTCAGTCAGTTAAGAGGGTTGGGGTTCATGCCACCCCACACAGAGCATCCTGGAGGGTTTTATTTATCTTGGGAACAGGCAGCTCTGCCTATACATCCTCCCCAGGTGAGCAGCTTTGGATGCTCTCCATCTCCACCACCCCAGGGCCTTGGCCGTTGGCCTGGCTGCACTGTGTCTCCTCCACCTTTGCTTTTTGTGGTTTTCTGGAAGAAGCTGCTTCTTTGCTGGCAGCCTGGGTGAAGCCCATCAGCCCTGCTAGTACCTGAGTGATTAAAAAAGGGTTGGCACTTGGCTGTGAAAATCAGAAAAGCCTCAAAGTGGTGCTGAAAGTTTGGGGGTTTTTTTTAATCCTTTGCTTCATGCTTTTCTTTTTTTTTCCCTTTTCTCTCAGGACACCATCCAGCAGGCTTCAACACATGCATTGCCTGGCATGCATCAGAGAAAAAGCATCAGTGACCACACTGAGTTCTCTGTAGTTGGAATAAAAAATCCTATTCCCCTACTTTCTGAGAGTTCCCAGTGTGAGGAGGACTCTTCTTGTTTTTTTCTCTCCTTCTGACCTGCTTGCCACATCTCTCTGCCATCTGGAAAATGCAGAGGCTCTGGACCTGCTGTACTGATCATTATTGGCTGTTCTCCCCCCCCAGCCACTCTGCTTCCCAAACCTCATCTTGGTAGAGCTCTGCTCTGTGGCTGTTCAGAGCAGCCCATGTAAGGACACGGATCCTCACAAGGTCAATAAGAAAAGCTGCCTCATGCTTCCAGTCTGAGAAGAGATGAGAGAATGGCTTCCTAACTGGGAAAGGACTTCAGGTCATCAGTATTCCTACCCAGAGGTATTGCTGGTTGCTTCCTATCTATTTTAGAGGTAGCCCTGGGGGGTTTGGATGGGAGCTGCACTGACTCTTCCCCAGTGAGTGGCCGTGGCCACCAGTGGCTTAGCACTGGGTATGATTCTGCTGTGCTCTTAGCAGGGAGTTTAAATCCTTCCTAAGCCCTGATCATCAAGTGCCACTGCTCTCTGTTAGAGCTGGGCTGAGAGGCAGCAGCACCCAGAGCAGAGGGCAAATTTGGGCTCTCTTAAGCTCTGCCCCATTCCATATCTGGTCATGGTGACTGCAGCTCAGGCTGGAGTCACCTCCTGCAGATTTCCTCCCCTGTTATGAAATTCAGATTACAAATCCAGCATCAGCTGTCTGCTTTGAATATATTGGATACTTCAACAGGAGGTTGTTCTCCAAGAGACCCTGGGGTTGTTTCCCCGTGTCACCTTGCTCCCATTCTGCCATGACACTAGAGAGATCATCTGAGAAATCTGCAGCTAGAAAACACCCCAAAAAAATAAACTACCCAAACCCAAACTAGCCCAGGACTGTTTGGTGGAGCTGTAGGATGGAGGAGTGGTTTGAACAAAGCCTGGGCTGGTGCATTGCAGTGATGCTGTCAGAAAATCTCAGAGGCCCTGGATCTCCTATAAGGTTTCTAAATATTAATTTTTTTATTTTCTTGCTGATGGGAAACATGGCATATTTGCATTTTTGAGCCTGAATAGTTTTAATTCAGGTTTTTATTGTACAAGCTCAAGAGGAACATTTACTTTGTTTTCACTGATCAGTTATACAATTATTCCTTTCAGATACCACACGAACCATGAACCATAATATTGTATTCTTTGCTAATACATTTTGGCTGAGGTATTTACATGAAAACACAATACATAAATGGAATGAATTTTTCAAATGAACACATTGGTAATATAAAGTAATCTTTTTTTTTTTTTTTTTTCAGACACTAAAAAATTCATTAAACTTTTCTCAATTAGCAAACTGGCTTCTCTAAATAAGCTGCTGACTGAGCAAGTGCCAGTCACAGAGACCAGTTGGATTTGATAACGTTGGGTGGTGCCCGACACTGGGGAGCACACCAAAGAGAGATTATTTCCAGTGGCTGGAGGCAGCTATCTTCTGCTGGATCCATCACCAGCTGAAGGGGGTGCCACTGCCAGGGGTTCACCAGTGAGGAGTCAGGGTTAGGTGATACCTAAATGAGAATAATCGTTTGTCTAGAAGGTGGAATGAAGTCTTGGGCTGTATCTGTGCTGCAGGTTTGTAGCAGCATCCATGCTGTGGCCAGCCAGGTCAGGGAGAGAGTCCAGTTGAGAATGAAGGAGGACAAAACCTGGATGTTTTTCAGCTGGATGAGGGGGCAGGATGAGGCTGAGCTGCAATGCAGATGAGTCTTGTGTACTGCAAAATCATTTTTCCTGGATTCAAGAGCCTGTAAAAGGGTTAGGTTGTTTTTTTCTTTGTCCCAGGTAAGCATCTGGAACACACAATCCTCTAACTCATCTCGGGTTTGCTAGGCTGGGTCTGGCAGAGCATCAGTGATTCCATGCAGTGATGACATGAGCTGTTACATCTTGGGGAAATGAACTCATCCTCCTTCTGAAGGCATCACTGTTGTCCTGGTTCAGCCTGGGTAGGGTTAATTTCCACCAGAAGCTGGGAGGGGGTACTGCCAGGTTAGACAACCAAACCAGCCAGCAGAGAAGCTGTTTGATATCATGCCTGTGGTAGAAGGTCCAGGGACACACCAGTGGGGCCGCAGCTTCTGGGGTTCCACCCTGATTTCCATTTGGAGCTAACGTGGTCTGCCTTTGTATCACTGGCTTTATCTATTGTTTTATTACTGTTACTGGTATTACTGTTGTTTGTTGCTCCTTTTGCATTGTTCTATTAAATTCTCCTTATCTCACCCCACAGAGTTTTGCATTTTTCTCCCTTTTCTCCTTGTTTCGGGGGGTGGGGTGGGTGAGTGAACCACCACGTGGTGCCCAGCTCCTGGCTGGGTCTAAACCACAACAACTATGCTCTAGCTTTTATTTACAGGCTTTTTTTTTAAACAAAACCAACTTCTTTTTTTTCTCCTACTTTCCAGAGAGAGTAATTCCTTTTGTGGACTCAGTAAAATACTCTCTGCACAAACCAGTGAAGGATGCTGAAATCTTGGTCTCACTGAACTTAGTGGGGAGCCTGCTGCTGGCTTTGTTGGGGAGATTTGACTCTGGTCGAGTCTTTTTGTATGAAGAGGAATAAATCTGTCAGGAGTGGGGTGTCTCAGCACAATGAACACCTCCCAGTGCCTTTTACACAGATTGTACTGTTATATCATGCGCCTGACCTACTTTGCTTTAATAAGCTCATCTGTGTGCAGGGAAAGATAAGCAAAACTGCTCTTCTGACACCAAAAATCTATCCTGTCTATTGATAGGTGTGTGCTGCTGTTGGTAGGGGCTGATCCCATGCTGATAAGAGCTGGTTTGCCCTCTCATGCAAGCAAAACTTCCACTGGCACCCAGTGAGGCTCAGACTGGGAGAACTGGACCCTGTTTCAGTGGTGGGAAGGTCAAGCAGTCAGCTTCAGGGCCTGGGCAGGGACAAAGTGAGGAGTGGGATCACTGGTGGGGTTTGAGAAGCATGACAGGGTGTTCCCTGTGGTGGGGTACACAAGGCTCGAGAAGGGGCTTGGAAAGACCACAGACTCCATCTCCTCCTGGATGGGCCACGTGCTCGTTTCTCTTTGAAAACTTTATCTTCAGGGTACAAGTCCCCAGGGCTGCTGTGGCTTCTGCTCTCATGGGACAACCCAGGCTCTTGCTCCTGTAGAGCATCTACACGTTTCAGTTTCCCACCACGTTAACACCAGGCTCCAGCTGAGCACGGGCACCCTGTCTCCAGCATCTCTGCCTCTGGATGGGCAAGCTCTCCTGTCTAGCCCAAAGAGAGGAGGTTCCCTTTGAAAATCCCAGCCTTTCCTGGGAGAGCTCCCACCACAAACTGTGCTAAATATGTCAGGGTGGGTGTCACGGCTCTCATCATTAGAGGCATCCCTGAGACAACCCCTTTGAGTTCAAAGCATTTCAGCACTGGAAGAAAGCTGGTTTGGCTCCCAAAATAGCTCCTGCAGACGACGTGGCGAATGGCAAAGCTCATTACCTGGGTCATGTTCCCAGGCGTAGCCAGGAAATGCCTCCACGAGAGAAACCCCTGCCTGCTAAGACATGCCCTTCACCAGCTCTAAATCTGCTTTGCCTGGGCTGGAAGAGCTGGGAGCACAGACAGACCTGGCTGAGAGGCACAAAGGTGAGCAGGGGCCTTGTCATAAGCATGAAAGCAGAAGCAGGATGCAAATATCATATCTTTTCCCCCTCCCTTTTTCCTTTGCCAGTGAATCTGGGTCAGGTTGTTTGTTTGTTTGTTTGTTTTTTTCCCCTTCCCTCTTCTTTTCTTGTTCTTTTCTTTGTCTTTTTGAAAAGTAGAGAAGGTGGGTAAATAGATGAATAAAGCTAGTAGCATGGAGGAGAGAGATTTGCTTTCAGGGGCTCCCTGTTTTGGAGACCCAGGGATTTTCCAGATGTTGCTTTAATGGCCTCAGCTTTGAGGATGAGAGGAGGGAAGGCAAAGCAACCATGACTTCACCCACTGAAAACCAGGGATTGAAAGGGGTCTGTGTTAGCTTCATCCAGGCTCTGATCCCACACTGACTTACACCATTACTTACCTTTATTTCTTGTCTCCACCCTACGGGCTCGTGGAGCAGCAGAATGACACAGTGGCTGCTATAACGCAGTGTAATGCTCTGGCTCTGGGCCTGATCCTGGCTCTGCTGGGCCCGTTGGATAAGTGCCTGTCCACAGGCTGCTGTGGGATGATGCTCCTCTGGCCTGGAGAGCTTCATGGCTTGCAGTGACCTTTTTTGAAGGTCTGAGGCTGCTGGTATGAAAACGCTGGTCTGTGAGTATGCACAAAGAGCCTCCCTCTAAAACTGGGGGACAAGAGGAGAGGCCACCTGGATAGAAGGGATGCAGAGATGTAAATAAGATTGCTGGCAGCTTCAGATGGAAATAGCCATCTATTGTTGTCACCCATGGGAAAGCTGCATCTTTCAACCTGGCACACAGCACCTGTGACCTACAGGCTGCTTCTGGATCCCAGCAGCCATGTCAGAGAGGAAGGATCACGTTTATCCATGCCAAATCAATTTGGGTCCCTGTTCATCAAAATCCCAAAGCAGGAACTGGAAATTAAGCTTTGCTGAGTGGGGCTGAAATATCCCCTCTCACTTCTGGGCTCTGTGGAGTCCAGACCTCGTTTTCTCACCAAACTATGGCACAAGGTAGCGTGGCATCTGCGTAAGGACGGTCTGGTCCATCACTGGTGTTTGCTGAAGCAGCTCTGGAGGTTAATTTAACCATTTGTGTTTTACCAGTGAGATGAGGCGTGCAAGCTACCCCAGTGAATCCACAAAGGTTGGTCTTCCTCCTGGGAATGAGATACTGATGTATCTTTGGGGTCAGCAGCGCCTTTGTTTGCTGTTCCTGATGTTAATATTTGGTCCTGTGGGACATCTTGGGTTCATGTTCTTTCTAGTTAATAACAGCCTTTGTGTATTCTTCCCTTTGCTGGGGGGAAAGGCTAATGCAATACTCACCGTGCTACAGCTGCTGGCTGGGAATTGTCAATAGGTCATAAATAAATCTACCACCGCCCAGGAAAGACAATGAGATTATACATCCTCCTACTACTGCCAATTACTGTAAGAGCAACAATTATAAGGTAGCACTCCTACAGCTACCCTAGGGAGAAAATGAGAGGAAAATGTTCCATTAGCCTAATGAAGAGAGTGTGGTGGAGCTGCAGTCAAATTTTCTCACTATTAGCCCTGACTGCGTGCCACTAACACACAAGGGAAGCAGGAGTCATAGGGTAACAATTAAAGTTTCTGACAATTAACCCCTACGATGTACATGCCTCTAACCTGATGAGAAAATTAAAAAGAAGCACGGCTACATTTTCTCACCATTAGTCCCCAGAATGTACAATGTGGCATTTGCTGGTGACAATGAAGGTGCCTCAGCCCTGAGCCCTGGGAAGTGCCAGGCATGTCATGGATTTGGTGTTAAATGCTCTTGGGAGTGCTGGGGTGATGAGAAGGCGTGTGGTGATGGCTTAAAACCCCTCTCTTTTAACACAGAGGAAAGACTTACTGCTACATTTCCTCATCAGCCAGAGGAAAGGATGGATTCACTGTGGGCAATTTTCTGGTGTCCAACCCCTGTCGTATCTCCAGAGGAGAAGAAAGATCAGCTTGGGAAGCAGCAAGGGAAACAGGAGGTATCTTGCTGGATTCATATTGAATCTCACCAAGAGCTGCTTCTGTCTCTTCTCTGCTTCTTAGGGTGATTTGGTCAGTGCAGTTTAGGGGCTGCAGTCTGGTGTTTACCAAGGTTCCCTGCACGGTGCTACCTGAAATACTGCTGCTTCCATGGCTTTGTGAGGCAAGGGAGGGTGGAGGTGTCTTGAAAACCTGCCTGTAGCAAGTGTTAGGTATGCTGGTTTTCAATGGGGACTCCTAAGGGAGGTTGCAAAGTCATAGACCAAATTTCACATCAAAAATTCTGGAGCAAAATTAAAAACTTGTGCTAGCATGGACCCAACCTCTCTCTTCACATTTCTCATTTCTGCTGTTGCAAGTTAATATTAGCTTGAGGATCACAGTCAGGAGCCAGATGGGTGTCTGGCTGTGGGATTTGGCCTGGGATGTGGATTGGCTTTATTTCTACACCTTATAAAATGTGAGAAGGGAAAAAATCTGTTTTCGGACCTCACCCAGGCTCATGGTGCTAGAGTATCTCAGTGCTGCCCAGCCTGGAACATCATCATCCTCATAAAGCCCCCTCTGAAGTGGATGTTGAGACCTTCCTGGGATCAGTGACAGATCCACCCCCTCAGGGGCTACAACAGCCATCCCTGTACCACAGGGGCTGCTGGCTGGCAGGACCTTGGGCATCTTTGGTCTGGAAGCCATGGCCTGGAGCAGGAACAGATATTAGCCCAGGCTTAGCAGCATGTTGACAGATCTCTAGGGTCTTCTGCCTGTAGCCTGTCCAGCCCAGGCAGGTCTATTTGCACTAAAAGTCTTGCTCCATGTCTCAAGAGGTTTTGTGGTTCTTTCCCAGCACAGCCTGTTGAGCTTGCCCTTGCTGAGGACTCAGCTGGGCCACCCCTCTCTGCCATGGAAGGGGGCTGGCAGGGTTCCTGAGCACAGCCCACTCCATGGACCTCTCGAGTCTGCCTGTGGGGCTCCCCATGCCACGTGTGGGACCCTGGGGAGAGGCTGGGGCCAGTTGCCCTGTAGCTGTCAGTCCCAACAGCAAGCTCTGCAGTGCCAGACTGCTCCGCGCTGGGGCTGAGATAACCACCCTGAGATGGCTCCTGCCTTGCCATTTTGGGGAGCAGCCATGGATTAAGACATGCTAATTCCCTTGTACAGCTTTAGATCATCCTCCCTCAAGCTACACTGAACCACAGTTTCTCTAACTTGCAAAAGGGCAAGCACAGCTTTTGCAGCACTGTCATATCCCTTTGCCATGCCTACAAACACAAAAAGACTCTCCATCTCTCTCCCTTTCTTTCCCACTGTAAGCTCTCTGCCTTCCTAAATGTCCATCATTGCTACAGATTGGCTATATTTTGAGGAACTCATTTCTGAGCCGAGAAGAGAACTTGGCAGCCATTCATTTATGTGACATTGGGAATGAGAATCAGGATGGGACTTTCAAAGCCAGCAGGGAGGTTTAGAAGCACAAAAGAATGATGGCTAAATCCTGTGGCTGATGTCAAATTACCTGATCAGAGAGCATGTCCCAGCACACCCCCTTGAATGACTTGCTACCAAAATGGGACCTGCCTGAGCACTGCTGCTCTTGAACCTTGGTTTGGATGGAAGGAAGATGAAAACCTGTAAAAGAGATGGGAGCCACATGCTCCCCAAATATAGCCCGGTCTGGATGGTGAGGATGACCATGCCTTACCACAGCATGGCCCAGCACAGAACATGGGTAACTGTAGGTCCAACCTGTGAAATCAGCTGAGCTTGGCCAAACTGAGAGCTCCCCTTGCTCGGTGGGTGATGGTGTTGCCCTTCATCTGCTCCTCGGAGTTAATACCTTGAATTTGGTTCTTTAGAGAAGGCTCTTTTGCTTTATTCCTAGCACTGTGGAGCAGAGGGATACAGTAACAGCAGTTGGAGAAGTACTAAGATGGAAAAATCTCAAATATCCACCCAAATATCCCATTCATTGACAGGATGGGAAGCTGGAGCAGCAGGGAGCTGGTGGAGGAAGCTGATGGCTATGAGACCACATTGGCATTCCCCAGAGAATCCTTTCCTCACTTTCCATGACTTAGAGATGGTTGGGCTAAAAACTTCACTGCTCTGAGTGACTTGTGTAGCAATTTGAGAGCTGACAGGCACTACATGGCAAATCTGAATTCCACTTTTAGCCCCGTTAAGAGATAAGGAATAGTAATTATTATAATTACAATGTGGTTACTTTATTGGTTAAATTAACATTTTGTTGTTGGGGTTGCTGTGCAATATACAATATTATTTTACCTACTGTGCCTTCAAAGTCATCTTGTCACAGCAACAGCATGGCAGCATGGAAAAAGCCTTTTAACAAGTAGGTAAATACATGCCTTTGGGGAAGTCAGAGTGATAATTATGTCAGCTTCAATACATTTGACAGTGAAAAAAAAAAGGCTAAAAATAAGTTGAAACAAAAATGATAGAAAATACTGAATGCTTTAAATACAATCACTGGGATTAAAAAGGTGCAAAAAATTTAATACAGCGACCTTACTCTTTGGACCAGGCATCAGTAGTCCATCTATTCCCACTGGTTGGGTTGCTTTAGGCTTATAAGGGTGTGTGAAGGGATCCTACACCCCTTTTCTGGGGATAAATAAAGATTTATTGCTAATCCCATCTAAATTAGGTGGAACGGTTCCTTCCATACAAGATCCTCCTTTTGTGAAAGCAAACCAGCAGACACCTTTCCTCTCCATCCTTGGTGCATGATGATGCTCCAGATTTCATGCAGAACACAAGTTAGCTGGACACTTACAGGAGCACCTGTAGATATTTGCTTGAGCAAGTTGTTTAGGTTGTAGAATCTTAGAATGTTTTGGGTTGGAAGGGACCCTTAAAGGTCATCTAGTCCCCCCCTCACTGTGCTTTTGTGAAACTGGCTGGTAGCATTGTGCAAGACAGAAAGCAAAGATGGTCCTTGCTTTGGGCTGCACCATCACCCAGAAACAGAAGGGGAAGAGGGCACAGGGAAGGGCAGTGGCAGAAAGGATGGTTTGTGCCCGCTTTGGGCCATCAGAAGAAAAATAAAACAGCATTTCCTTGTAGACATGCAAGTCTTGCAGCAGTGGCTTTGCTAGCCATAGTGGTCTCATTGCAGTCCAGTCTGGTACAACTTTGGAGGTCAAGATGGACCTTGGCCATCATCACAGATCTTGGGGCTAGCTGAGTGTGCCATCAAATTCCAGCATAGGCTGGAGCTGTTATGGCTTGTTCTGGCCTTTGCTGCCTAGACAGAGCCAGAGTGAACATGTTTGTGTTTTGCTGCAAAGTGCACTTTGCTGGATTGCTTTGGGACTTATTCTCCTGCTGCTTCTGGAGTGTGGGGCAGGACAGATGTTGTGGCCCGTGGAGTGCCCTGCTTTGGGATCTAAAAGCAAATTATCACCCCTAAAATGCTCTTGCTCTTCATCATTGTGTTGCCACAGCCTCTGCCTCATATTATGACTGCACACCAAGGCAGGCTGGAGAAGAGTGTCTTCTCCTGTTGGGGAAGAAGAGCACTGGAAGTTCACAGCTTTCTAGGGAAAGGCAGAGCCTGGGAATGCTGGGGACCAGCAGCCTCACTGGCCAAGAGCACCCAACACTGAAATCCTACCCCCAGGGTCTGTGCTGAGCCTGGAACTGGGGCCAGCACTCTCCTGACCCAAGGATCAGCTGCTGCTCTCTCTCTCAGCTTTCCTATCATTCTGCCCCTAGATGTCAAGGAGAAGAGAAGGAAACCACAGGAAAAAAAAAAACAGAAAAAATCTTCCCATGAACAAGCTCTCCCTTGGCTCTTGTCTGTGGGCCAGCAGACACGAGCAGCAGGAGAGAGTAAAAGGATTTAGGGCTTAGCTTTCCCAAATAATTGACAAGGACAGAGCTGGATTTGAGGTCATTACTGCAAAAAACATCAGCATCAGACCTGCTTTCTGCTGTGTGCCCCACCACACAAGAGCCGAGGAGGAGGGTGGTGAAGGATATTGTTCCTCTGTAGCAGCAGACCCCAAGCTTTTTGAGTCTGAGTCCTGGGGATGGTGCCCCCCTGCTTGGACATCTGAGGCCAGAGCCCTGGGCTCTAACTTGGTGTGTTTCTCTTTTCTTTCCCCCAACATTTTATTCTACAGATGTATCGCTGCTTTAGCATCTACCAAATAAAATCCAGGATATGAGTCAGAAGGAAGTCGTTCCATGACGTGCATCTGATTTGCTACTTGTCCCTGCTCTCCTAGCTCAGCTTCCCCTCCCTCTTCTCCACTGCTTATTTAAAATCAAAAGGTTCTGTGGAAATTGCAGTTATGAACATGCAATTACCCCTTTTACAAGCTAACGAATATCCCATGCATATGTGATCACTATATTCAATTACACAACCACTTAAACAATACCCCCACACTAGTTTGCATCTCTATCAAGCTTTGACTGGACACTTTGAGCAGATTGTTTGCTGCATACCCTGGTCTCCAGGAAGGAAAGCAGCAGGACTTTTGCATAAAGAACATGTCAGGTCAGCCATATGCATAAAATGACATTATTTTTCAAGACAACTTGATTTGGAATGAGGAAAAATCCCCTGTGTTGTACTTTTCCTAAAAAAGAAGGAGTTTGGGGAGACAAAAGCTTTCTCCTGAGTGTAGTCTTCAAAACCTGAGTTTCTTCGCATTAAGCTGGGAGTGGGAAATATATATATTTTTTTTAATTTATTTTCCCCCACAATAAAATGCTTGTGTCCACTACTCTTCCCTCAGAATGCTGCAGTCCACCCAGAGCAGTTAAAGATGAGACTAATCTACCTCCAACACTTCAATAAATAACATGTAAATGTTTGTCATAATAATGCCCCCATTGTCAGCACCAGCCTGGGATTTTTCAACCTCTGACTCCCAGCAATGACTGCCTGAGTAGCAACAGCTGAGTGCTGAAAGAATTTTTCAACAGCAATTTGCTTGTTCCAATTTGCTTTTCAGGGCTGTTGATCAGGATTGCTGGCCAGGCTGTAAAAGGATCTCATCCTATTAATTTGGCCCAGCTTCTCCTCTTGTTCTCGTCATATTTAGTTTCCCTGGTAGTTCCAGTGAGTAAGTTAATTGAATTAGAAGTGCCACCAGGAGCTTGCCTGAGGATCTATGGTTTCATGTAGGAAAGCAGCTCCCTTCGGCTGCAGAAACAGATACCTGCACCTGTTGAGAAGGTGAAGAAATGTCTAGAGATGACTTATTCCCCTGCTGATAGCCCCCGATTCTCTTCTCAAATTGGCTGGACAATAAAACTTCCTTCATCTGGCACCAGTGATTCTCCAGCCTGCTCCCTGGACAAACACGAGTGAGACCGAGAAGCGTAATCGATGAGTTCGAGCAGGGATTGGGAGTGCAGGGGTTTGAAAAGTGATTTTGTAGGAATGGATTGATGTTTTTTTTCCGTGTCCTCTGCAGCTTGAGGACGAATGTGTCTGTTTTAACAATTCAAAGCATTATTTTTCTCATTGCTTAGTCTGCAATTTCAGTGCACCCACTGGTATTAATAAATGCAATGGTACCAAATGACCTTGTTTTTATTGGCTTTCAGTTAAGCACAGGTTTTACTATAGACACACTTCTAGATAGGTGGAAACAAAATCATGGTTTATACTTGCTATTGCTTTTTAAATGAGGTTTAGGGGTGAAAGGTGCATAATATTGTGCTACTAATTAATGCAGACGTGGCATGTGATAGGTGGAAGAAACCTTGAAGTCCCGTAAGTGGCAAAATGATTTCATAGCAACTGGAGAACATGATCCTGAGACCACTTCAAAATTTTGCACAGCCTGTCATAGTCATCAGAGGCTTTCCCAGCATGATGTACTTCTGCTCACCCGGACCATCCCAGAGAGCTGTGGTGGCCCAGGCTGAAGACAAGTATGCTCTGGGCTCAGAGGGGACAGGAATTGTGGCATTAAGTAGAGAATGAGCCAAAATATTTGCAAAGGCCAAGCTGTGGTAACAAAGTCATTGCCAACCCTCTTCCAGTCCCAAAATTAAGCTACCCATAGCCAGACTCTGAGGAAAGTTCTCCCTAAAGAAGCAACAAATGAAAGAATAAATAAAAAGGGAGAAGACCTGGATGGCTGGCTCCAAGGCAGCAAAGCCAAGGAGGTTGCAATGTTCCATGACATAACGCTTGCATGATGTAAAGACACAGCAAGCCAGTTGCACCAGTGACTAGCCAGATAACCCACACAACATATGTAAGCAACGTAAATACATGATAAATAAGAAGCTATCCCTCCCTGTGAGGCTGGTTGTTGCAGCTGAAGCGCTTGGATGGTGTCTCCACCGGGGGGCAGAAAAGGCCTTTGAAGAAGACCAGTCTTGCCTAGGAAACCTGCAGCCTTGCTGAAGTAAAGGAACTTCTTCTCTTATTGATATCTCCCTGCCCTTAAAATTAGGAGTTTGATCTAGGGTACCTTACCTTTAGAACAGAGCTCTGTGCAGTGGTTTGAGGTGTTTGTCCACTAGAAATACTGCTGAGGGCTGAAAAGAGAAATTATCTGCACGATAAGATACAGAAGCACCTTCTGTTTTGGAACAAAACTCTATTTCTTAAGAAATTAAGCGAAAGATTATTATGCTTGATTAGGAAATGGCTTTTAGCATCATCAGGATCATGTACTCTGTATTTGATTAAAGTTTGTTATTGCTCAGTTTGGGAAAAACAGCCAACGAAACTGATAAATGCCATTTTTTTTTAAATGTCATTTTGCCTTAAGATATTGCCTATATTATTTATAGTGTTTATTTATATCTGTGCATGTTGCATATACACGAACCCAGACTCACACACTGCAAAGAAAGAACATCCCCTCCACATTTTTTCTTTTGGCTGAAAACACAAGTGATGCAGTCGAGGCATTTTCTGTACCTCGTATAAATACCACCCGAACTTCCTAAATAATTTAATGTAATCATTAGCTCAATCGAGTCATCAATTATCTATCACCAATGAGGCAGTACAGAGACCAGCATGGAGCTTGTGGGGCTTTGCTTGGATTGCTCCTGGTCGTATTTATTATGCTATAACGTTAGGCAGACAACAGTTTGGGTTTATTTTCAAAGTGTAATATCTCTCTGTCATTGGCTTCTTCTGGAGTTCATATCATCCATACAGTAAACATAGACAATACTTTAAAATATTCCCTTTTTATTTTTACCAAATCATAAGTACATGCTGCATTCTATTTGCCAGAAAGACCCTAATAAAGCCTTGCAGACTATCACGTTACTCCAGATTTTGGCATTTCTTAAAAGGGATTTCTTTCTTAAACCCACTACACTGTAATGGCTCTTAAGAAGCTGTTACTGTCTCGAGTGCAAATCCTTCTTAGTTTGTGTATTATTGACCTGATCAAGTGTGATGGAGCCTTCGATCAGCCTTGGGGGGGATTTTACAGCTGTTGAGGGCAAGGAGTTCCCCAAGGAAACGCTTTGGGAATTTTTTGTTGGAAATGGGAGTAAATGAGGGATTCAACTGCGGTTGGGGGAACCCAGCACACACTACAGCTCCTTCACCTGCAGGTCCTCTCCGTGTGGAGTAGCTGTTTAAAAACTCACAGTATTTAACATAATGGAATAAAAAACCCAACAGTGTATCTGAAGAAGGGTTTAAAGGGTGTCTGTGGAATACACAAACGCTCAAATACACCCTGATTCTGCAAAGACATACTAAAAACATGGTTTGGCTTCAGGAGGTTGGTTTTAACAGGTTCTGTGGGCAAGGAATTTAAGTATCTGCCTAATATTTCAGGGTGGAACAAGTCCTAAAAGTGGAATAAAATCATTTTCCTCCTCTCTCTCAGGCATATTTACCTACAAAGACACCCTCTAAAATGAGAGTTTGGAGTGAGAATCCTGGCAGCTGCCTGAACCAAAATAAAATCCCACAAATGACATTGTTCTGCCTTTCTACCTGCAATAAGAAAATACAGCTCTACACCCAGTGTTGTAATCAGCTTCTCACAGGCTGACCCAGCTAAGCCCCGGATCAGGACCGTGCTCCCTCGATGCCATCTGGGTCGCTGCAGCATTTCTGCAGTTTGGGCTTCTCCAAAATGATGTCATCATTCAGCAAAAAGGCAATGCGTCGGCGAAGGGGTAAGCAAAGGAAAAAAATACCTGGCTTCAGATGTCAGGCAGCCACGGAGCTGTTGGCTGAATTATTTTTTATTTTAGGGAATGAATTGTGTCATCTGTTGGGATGTATTTTCCTTTATGAGCAGGTTTTGGCACAAAAATATTACAGCACGCCTGGGTCGCTGGAGAGGTAGAGAAGGGATTTTTAGAAAATAAAGAATTTTTTTTTAAAATACTAATTTAAGGAATTATTATTATTAAATAATTAAGGAATAATTTTTTAGCTTAAGGAATAATACTGAAGAGATTAAAGCTGGGAAACACTTTTTCAAAATCAGAGATCTTTTACATGCTAACCTGAAATAAAGAGGCCGACTTGTAAGAGTGAGGAAAAACCTGTCTGCAAAACAGGGTCGGGGGTAAGGCATAGCAAAAGAAAATCACATTTAATGGGAATATCTTGGTTTTGAAGACAATGTCTCAACCGTTCGTCCCGTTCCATCAGGACCAAACACCATTTGGTATTCAATTGACTTTCTAACTTAGGAGACAGGACTTTCTATCTCCAAATACAGCAAATAGATTGCATTCTTGGCCCTTCACTTTGAGCCGTTGGGGAGAATAAATGCACACCCTGGTCGTGTTCTAGTGATCTCCCTAATCTCAGTTGCACTTTGTCAGGACGAGGTAACTGGTAGTTAAGTGAAATACCTTAGATCAAAGGGGGATTAATCGCCAACTGAATCCTTGCTGAATAAACCTGTCATTCAAGAAAATTATTTCCACTGAACTTAGCAGAGGATTGAAGGTATTTGCATAACAGGGACCCACGTACTTCAGCCAGGTTAAAAGGTTCAGAATTCAGGCAGTGTTTAGCTTTTTGGCTCCTTTTCCTTTCAGCGGCCCTGTACAATGGTTTTTAATCTGATAATACAGCTAACTATCTAAATGATGTCAGAACAGGAAAGTATTGCAAAGTTTGGCCGAGGGATGGATCAATTTCACTTTCAGCAACTCCTAAATCTGATTTGTTGGAATTTAAGATGTAATCCTTAAAAAAAAAAAAAAAAAGCCCCTTTAAACCACAGGGCTGTTTATTAACATCCTTTTTTTTTTTTTTTTTATTTGACCTTTGTCTTAGACACACCAGATCTTGCCTGCTGCCTTCCCCAGGGCTCTTTGGGATGGTTTCGTGCAGGTTTTTGGCAGCTGGAAGCGATGCCCGCGGATCGCCGCGCTCGCGGAGCTCTGCTGCAAACAGACAGATTTTTCAAGCTTTTTTGTTTTTCCTTTTTAAACCCATCGTTCGGAGGTCGTGCTGAATTTGAGTGTAAGTGAGATGGAGATAATTAAATCACGGGAGCCAAGAGGCTGCTGTCGTTCCTTAGGATCAGCCCTCAGAAGAGCTTGAAGCACCGCAGCCTTGCTCAGGATTCGTCGTGCCGTTGTGCCAATGATTTTAAACCATATAAATGATCCCTTTTTTATGGCAGGTGCTGTGATTTTCATGGAGGACTCATTTCTTGTAGAGAGAAGAACGGCTCTTCCAGGACTGGAGGGCGATGGCTGTTTAATCCTTGCTATAAAAATTGGGAAAAACAGTTTCAAAAAGTGTAGATTTCTGGAGAATGCTTTATGTCATCTCCCTCCCCACCCTTCCTGGGTTCATTTGCAAGTGCTTCCACCTCTCCTACCTTTCGAGTGTATGGAAGGATGTCAAGCTACATGGTGGACGTCAGGTTTCATAATCAGATTTTGGCAATAAATGGAATTTAGCCACTTCTCTATCCAGGCCGTGCCTGACACCATTCATTCTTTCCGTGGGTGCAGTTCATATTCGTTGCAAACTCAAAGCATCTTTCGAGTTAAAAAAATTGCAAAGAATGGTTATCAAAGAAAATGAATAAAATCCATATTGAGATAATTTTTTAGAAAATGATTGAAGTTTTAACCCAAGAAAGGACTCTTAGAGTTTCTTATAGCTTAGAATAAGAACATGTCAATCACGATTAAGCTTCTGGAATTGGAATCCCTTTGAAATGCAGCTGTTTCTTCTTTAATTGTGGCAGCGGACTCAAAAGAAAAGAAAGGTCCAGCCTTAAAGATGAGTAAGGAATACAAAATAGCTCAGGATTAGTTGTGGAGTTCAAAGGTCGCTAATTACACTAAGGAGTTCCCAGACACAGGGAAAACATTAAACAGGTCACCTACCAAACGGGAAACAGACTTTGACTTAAAAAAAAAAAAAAAAAGAAAAAAAAAAGAGAGAAAAAAGAACAGAAAAGATCCTGAAGAGATAGTTTTCTAGAGAAAATCAAAAGCGACCAGCTGATCTCATTGGGAAGCAAATGGGTTTGGTTTAGTTCTTTGCTGTTCTGTGTTGCATAATGACGGCATCAGGCTTTCAAAAGAATTATCTAGCGCTCAACCAGGTTTCCAGGAGGTGCCATGAAAGGAAGAAGAAGAAGAAAAGAGGGTAGGCCTTTGCCTTAAACTATTTGATTTTTAGTTGCACTGTGGGTTGTGAGTCCTTGAGAAGAAATGCCATGAGGGTTGATACCTCCCCACCAGTATTTGACTTGATTTGCTGAGCATGAGCCATCTAGGCAAACAGGTGCACCTTGGACGGGAAGCCTTCTGGAAGAGTCCCACACCCCCTTTGTGGGCAGTGAGGTGTGGTTTGGGGCACAGTGGGCCATCCCTTCCCCCAGGAGAAGCACAGCTCCTCTCTTTTCCCACTCCTCTCTGTCCCTGTTGACTTGGGATGGATTGGTGGGACTGCTGTCCTTCCAGACATTCCACACAGCTCCTTATCAACCAGCACCCAAGTTCCAATGATGCTGGTTTCTTCCAGAAGCCTCTTGGGAACACACTGCTCATTGTCCTGTCTCCTGGAGGGCTGCGGTAAGCAGTGAACTTCTGGTCCTTTGCATCTGGGTGTGGGTGGAGAGAGACAGTGGCTTTATTGTCAGTCTGCTCGCAAGGGAGAGCATTCACGTTTTTAGGAGAACAGAGCCTTTTTTCTCATGTCCTGCTCCCCTGCGTGAATTGTCATCTTATTCCTGCAAAAACTGGGAAATTGGTGCATCTTTGGGCAACATGAGATTTGTGGAAATAAAGAAAAAAAATTTTGGACAATCAAGGAGATGGACATATCCAGGTGGCCTGGATCTACTTGTGCCCAAGGGATTTTTAGCACTGGTGCCAATGGGAGTCAGACTGAAAGGTAAAACTGTTCTCTATTCCCTGCACCTGAACAGCTTGGGGTTTGTGGCAAGGGTTTGGTAGTGGAGGAGGCTATACGGGTGGGTTCTGTGAGAAGCTGCTAGAACCTTCCCCCATGTCCAACAGAGCCAACAGCAGCCAACCCAATGCTGGAGCAGGGGAAGAGTGAGAGGAGCCCTCCCCCTGAGGAGGAGGGAGCAGCAGGGACAGTGTGTGATGACCTGACCGTGACACCCACTCCCCGAGCCCCTGCGCCACTGCAGGGGAGGAGGTGGAGAAATTGGGAGTGCAGTTGAGCCTCAGAAGAAGTGAGGCTCGAGGGGAAGATGTTTTAAGATTTAGCTTTTATTTCTCATTATCCTACTCTGATTTGATTGGTAATAAATTAAACTAATTTGCCCAAGTCAGGTCTGTTTTGCCCATGATGGTAATTGGGATCCTCAGTTACCCAGTGGAGGAGGGGAGTGATAGAGTGGCTTTGGTGGGCACCTGGCATCCAGCCAGGGTCAACCCACTGCAAGTGGCACAAAGGGAATGGAGTTTAGGAGCAAGGCCAAGGTGTCCCTGTGGAAATCCCACTGACTGCCAGCACAGCTCTTCCAAGGAAGCTTGCACTTCCTAAAATGGGATCCTCAAAACTCTCGTCTAATTGCTCCTTTGGGATTGAGGGCTACAGGGATGAACATGGTTTCGGGTGGTCTTGGTTTTCTCCACCTTAAAAGAGACTGTTGGCAACACCTTGTACTTTGCCCGTGCTGACTCGTCTGCAAATCCTTGCTGCAAATACAACGTGGTCCAGGTTCAGATCCCAGTTTGAGGACTGAGGAGCCAATGGATGATGGGACAGCAAAAGGCAATGTAGGAAACAGTGACAGTAAAATAAAGCTTGGAGAACTCCAGCCATGGGAAAGAGAGGGAATAGGACCAAATTTCAGTGTGTTCAGAAAGCTGGTAAGTGGGAGCCTATGGGCAGCAAGTCAGAGAGATGAGGCTGCCTGGGGGAGGGGCTATTTTCTGAAGTGTTGCCATCCTCTAAGGGACGAGAGAACAAGGTGGTGGTGAAGGAGACAGCAAAAGCAGTAAAGGACAAACACAGCCTTACAAGCCCTGTTATGACTTAAAACTCAGCAGGGCTTGTACACATAGGACAAAGCGTGACAAATTTCTAGGCTAGCGTGGATAACTAGAGGACAACTGCTGCTGAATGTTTAATGCTGTGTCCTTTCAACCTTTACTTGTTAACAAATGGCCCAAGTAGTCAACAGTGGTAAAGGCAGGATGAAACTGCACAGGAAGGAAGTGCTAAATTATGTAGGAAAGTAGCTGCTTACAAATTATCTGAAGTAACAGGGTTTACTCCAAAGTACTCAAGGAACTGGGATATACCATCTTGGTGCTGTCATCAAATACCCTGGGACTCTGGTGGGAAAGAAAGTGCTTCCAGAAAACCAGAAAAGCACCAAATTACTGAGTAGTGGTAAGAGCTGGCACAGATCTGACAACAGCAACCCATGTTAGGTGGACTAATTCCCTTCTCATCAAAATATCCCTTGTTATTCACCCCTATCCCCTTGCTACCTCCAGTGCAGCCTGCCTCCTTGACACTCCTTGGTCCTCTTTTCCTCTCACCCTGTATCGATGGCATCCTTCCTACATCCACACCTTTGCACCTGCTTGTGCTGGAACATCTACTTTTGTTTTTCCACCAAGACTTTCAAACCATCAGGGTTTCAGTGAGGACTTCAGCACCTTCAGCAACTGCTGCCTCCCAACCACTGCACCTTCTGTGGACTTCACCAGTGGACTCCCCCATTTCCCTCCACATCTTCCACAGAGTGTGAAGGAGCACAGTTAGGATGCAAAACATGTTTGAGGATGCTTCCCCATTGCCTTGGAAACGTCAGCCAGTTTTTGCTCTGTTTAGTGGGATATACATGGATTTTGCATTATTTTAGTTTCTCAAGAAGGCTGTTATGTTAACTCTCTATGCCAATGAAATGTGCAGTCTCATCTGAAAAGTCTGACAGTGCATATTTGCTTTAAATTCTTGTTAATTGGCGTTACTTACATTCCCCCCAACTTTTAATGAAATTAAACAAATCCATTTTATTAATGAATTGAGTTCTCTATTAACTTCTTAACTATTTCTACCCATTATTTTGTTTGGGAAGAATGTCAGCTTGACAACTCAGTATTTATTGAAGTCCTTACTTTTCTTCTTTTCAATTATTTACATGATAGTTTTCTTCTAGCTCTCTGAATTCAAGACCAATGGACCCTTTGGGCACCTGTTTTGAAAGTGTTTGTGCAAAGCTACCTGCATAGGTCTCATACAGTCTCTACCTGGGATGAAATTCTAACCACTTCAAGCAGCAAGCACTCTGTACCAATGTACCAAAAAAGAATTCTTATTTTTCCCTTTAACACAGAATATTTTTAAAGAAACAGTTGCACTAAAAACGTTATTTTTTTAATGAGTTAAAGGAATACCACCAACACAGGGCTCAGTAACTCTTAGAGCCCATATCAGAACTACTGTTAGATACCACCTCTGCCATGGAGTCCTCAGGCTCATTTTTTCTCCCTCTTAAAACAGGAAAAAATGGTCAGAGCACAGAGACACTGAAATTGTCTGGGGAACTACCAGGGACACACAACGATGCCTGGAAGGGTTTAGTTATTTATAACTCCTCAAACTGTGGCTTCCAGTGTCACCTCTCCAGTCCCCATTTGCTGCCCAGCCCTGGAGGCACCTGAAACTTCTACACACATCACTGGGTTCTCTCCACACCTTGTGTTCTGCAGGTCATGCCCAAAGGCACCTCAGTCATGACAGACCTGAGCTGGTAGCCACCTAGTTTACTAAGCTGACTAAGTTGACTGCTGAGCTTACTTTACTACCTTATGAATATTTATGAAGCACCCATGGGAACGGGCCCTTCCATTTCCCAAAAGACAATGGTAGCTGTCAGGGCAGGAGAAAGGCTTCACCTGTCTCCACCAGTGTGGGTGTCTCACAGGTGTTGCACAGGACTGTCAGCTGAAGGTGTGTACCAGCTGAACTTGACCTGTCTTGCTGTCTGACTCGTTCATGGGAGCTTTCCAAAGAACAGGGCATGCTGCAGACTCAAACCTGACAGAGACCTCAGCCACACTTTAGAAAAAACAAAACACAACCTCCTTTCCCCCCCTCCACTTTTCTTGCTCTAGAGCTGTCCCTGAGTCACTGCAGTGAGAGCCTGCTGGACTTACAGCCCAGAGTTTATGGAAGAAACCCTGATTTAATCAAAACAGGTGATGGCTTGCATGAAGTTGTAGAAAACTGCTCAGGGCTAGAAGAGAAACAACCACTACCTTCCTCCATCTAACCCTGCATGGATAGGTGTGTGCAAAGTAACCTAAAGCAGCATCCACCTCCCATTCCCGAGTGCTATAGCTCTCCTAACCTTGAAGGACTTAAGAGACATGGACAAGAGGGAAGCAAAAAGGAACATGATTTGGGAAGGACCCTGAGCTATCAAGGGCAAGAGGTCTTCTCTTCTAACACACTGAATTTTGGCAGTCCCGTTGCTTCATACCATTGCTTGGGGCCTACTCTTTGAACACCTGTGAAGAGGAAAAGCTGTTTCTCCACAGTGCTGCTGTGCACAACAGACAGCTCCCATCACTACTTGACTTTGGTGAGACCTCACCTGGAGTTCTGACTCCCAGGTCTGGAGTCCTTGATATGGACCTGTTGGAGCAGGTCCACCGTAGGCCACAAAAATGACCCGAGGGCTGGAACCTCTCTGCTGGGGAGCCAGGCTGAGAGAGTTGGGCTTGTTCAGCCTGGAGAAGAGAAGGCTCCAAGAAGACCTTCTGGTGGCCTTTCAGTACTTAAAATGGTGCCTATAAGAAAGCTGAGGACAGTCTTTTTAGCAGGACCTGTCGCAAAAGGACAAGGGGTGCTGGTTTTAAACCAAAAAAAGGGGAGATTTAGACTGGAGCTAAGGATGAAATTTTTGATGCTGAAGGCAGTCCCTGGCCCAGGCTGCCCAGAGAGGTGGTCACTGCCTCATCCCTGGAACCATCCCAGGTGAGGTTGGCCGGGGCTCTGAGCAACCTGCTCTAGCTGCAGATGTCCCTGCTCAGGGCAGGGGGATCAGATTAGATGACCCTTAAAGGTCCCTTCCAACCCAAACCAGTCTATGATCTTTCTCATAGGGAGGTGAAAAGCAAACACCACGCACCAAAATCATGTGGTGGGTGCCAAGAACACAGAACCTGATCTAAACCCTTCCAGCAGAAGCCCCTCTCCCCACTCATATTGTGTCCAGGCACACAGATGACTGTAACAGGTAGAGGGGCTGGATTCTCAGAAAAATCATTTATTTACCTTTTGCCTGATGATCAGAATGGAGACACCAACCTGTGTGAAAGGGGCCATAGCAAAGCTCCATTTCAGAAGTCTGCAGAGCAGCCTCAGGTGATCAGCAGCTTTCCCAT
Source organism: Merops nubicus (assembly GCF_000691845.1). NCBI lineage: Eukaryota > Metazoa > Chordata > Aves > Coraciiformes > Meropidae > Merops > Merops nubicus. Next base: position 9,870 of record NW_008592911.1, on the reverse strand, counting down.
GAGTGAATCCACCCTTTAGAACACTTAACCAACCAATTAGATCACTACCTCCATCTAAGGATTTTTTAAATTATAGCTTAAAACTTTCTCCCTTTGTAATCACTGATCTTACTTATCCCCCAGCACACAGTTACAGGAGAGGTATGGCAGGAGCTGGCACCCTCACCTATTACACAGCATTCTTCTCTTCTTTTGTGCTGCTCTCCAGGTTCTCTCAGTTTTTCACCAGCCTTTCAGAATTTGATCATTTCCTGATTTCTCTTAAAAGTCCATTTCCTGTGTTCCTGCAGAAACCAATTTTCTTCTCAAATGAGAGGTCTGCCTCTGTAAACTGAGTCCTTTTCTGCCTGTTTTTCCAGGAAAAATGGCTCAGTGAGGTTTTTTTAGAACCTTCAGCAAATTTAGCTGGTTTTGCATGCTCAGAGTTAGCCTTGTGATTTAAAAAAAAAAGAAAACAAAAAACAGGTTCAGACCTCTGGATCCTCACTAACATCAGCTGTCAGAGCAATACAGTATACATACAGGTATGTATGGAAGGGAACTCACCACTTGTGCTGACAAAGGCAATATAGGCTCCTCTATCATCTCCACTTCCAGAAAGCACCACTCCTGCCATACTCCCTCTCTTAAAATTCTTGCAAATTATTGACTCACATGTATTCTATATGCATCTCATGAAAATAACAGAACTCTTATTTTTAACTGTCCTGTTAACGTTGGGTCTAATTAGATTCTTGTGACTTCAGGACAGGAGTAACACACTGAAAGCTTTCACATCCTGGGGGCTCTCTGCTTTACAAAACCAGTGAAGTAACTGGGAGTCCTCCTGGAAGAGATTCCAAATCATACCAGTCTGTATCTGTAGCACTAGGCACTCATTTTGTACCAGTTAATGTCAGAAGAAAAAGCAAAAATGGCCACAGCAAGTACATTTTGAATTGTCTTTCCTAAGCTGCTATCCAGGCCTAAACAAATTCAAGCCAACATGTTTGTGAGAGAAGTGACCTCTTTTGGTTTTTCTCAATGGAAATTTTTAAGCAAGAAGACAAAGTACAAATCCTAGAGAATATTTATTTTCACTGTATCAAGACATTACTCTCATTAACAGCCTGTTTTACTAAATACAAAACTCATTCACAAGCAAATTAGTCAAGTAAGGTTTTGTACACCATAGGTGCAGGTGCTTTGGAATTCCAGATGTAGTAATCAGAAGAAATCAGTTCCTTGGCTGAAAAAAAAAAAAAAGGCAAGAAAAACAAGTATTACAGGGTACATTACCATCACACATTCCTTCATCCAAGTTAAGAGACTACTAATCCATCCTTACTAGTTTACAGAAAAGGTATAATGGCCTCTTTAAACTGTAAGACTCTTATTATTATTTGAAAGCCGTTTCTGATAATGAGACATTTAAAGTCTCAGCTTCAATTACCTTTACTAATGTATCAGTCATGAGCTTAAAATTCAAACAGAGGTTAAGTCAAAGGCAGGTGGATGGCTTGGATTTTGTTCAATGAATATAAATTGCATACTCAATATAAAACACAGTACAAAAAATGTTGCTGTTTTGTGTTACAATTTAGGTCTGAATGTGACCTGTCACAAAATTTAACAGTGTAAAACACAGTTTTCAAAAGGCATTTACAGACCTCTGTTTATGTGACTGACAGAATTTGCAAGAGATAGACAGCTACACATAAAAATGCTTCCATTAGACAGCACTGCTCAGGTTGAGTGCCTACTGTGTTCCCACTTTGTGTATTTTTGGTGCAGACTTAAAAGTAGCCATATGTTAACTCAAGAATAAGCAGATTTGGTTTCTGCTCCACAGATTCACTGCAGAGACACATCTACCAAGGGACGTCGGTGGGATGACACTGACAGCAACAGTCCCACCTTGTGTGCAGGGGCAGAGTTCTGTACCTGGGTGTTGCCCCAGGAAAAGTTCTGTCATTGTGCAGAGTACAGTAAAACTACACACAGTGAAGGGGAGAGAGCCCAAGACAGAGGCTGACTTTGTAACTGAGTAACAAGAGCTTTCATCCCAAAGGGAGATGCCAGGGATTCTTTAAGCATCACAAACGAAAAGAAAAATTACAAAGTAAAGAACAAAATTTCTGGGATGCCCCAAGCAAACCAGGAAAAAGCTTTGTCCAACTTCAGCTAAGTCATTTTAGTCATTGGCACCCAGTTTGTAACTTCAATACGTAGTTAAATAAATTACGTTTTTAGCAACTCACATGCAGTAATTTTGGGTTTTCCTGGTACAAAGATCTGAATAGAATGCTGGTCTACATAGCATCCAGTAAGCGTAAAGTCTGGGATCCTAAAATACAGCTAGAGAAAGAGAGGGGAAACATGATCAGATGCTTGTTATGCTCACTGAGCAATACTGGCAATCTGTGTTACATTTCTTGGCGTGCAAATGTGCTTCAAAATGACAGGATGTCAAATCCTGCAAGCAAGAGAACAGAAAACTCCACACTGAGAACAAAGAGGCTAATAATTACATCTGACTTAAAATCAACAGATCTTCAGAGGCAATTTGAGATAATAAAAAAATGACTGTTAAGGTCTCTTTTCACAGAGCCTGTGACTCACTTTCACATAAGCAGTGTTCCCAGTGCAAACATAGTCAGTTGGGTGCTCTTTGCCTGCAGTGCCAAAAGACATGGTTCCAGTCAGAGAAACTTCCAAAGATTTAGGGAACTTCTGTCCTAAAGCCAGAAAGGGGATCTGTAAGAAATTACAGAGCTGTGCCCACACTACACACAACTGACTGGGGAGGAAGTGAGTGCACGGGGGTGTCCTGCTTACCAATGACCCAAACCAGCAGGCTCTTCTCTCGTGATAAATCCAGTTGCCCATAACTAACTTTGTACTCTAATTGAGCGATTGGGCCCCTGTGGTACATAAAAAAATAGCAATTAATACCATTCAGTATTCATTAATACCTGTTTTGGTAAAAAAAGCAACAAAATGCTGAGAGACACTATTTCTTTGTGCATGCAGACAAATTGTACCTAGCCGAGCACGCTGCTCATTTAGGTAAAGAAATTACAGAGCAGGAGAAAATCACTGTGGTCTCAACCTAGTAATCATAAAAGAGCTGTTGATGTTAGTTCACTGACGGCGTTTTACAAACACTATGATCAGCATCAGCAACTTGGTATCATTTCATCTTTAAATTTTGGTGATAATTACACGACAGCGTAGTCCTGGCAGTGCTCAGAGAGGCTTAAATCAACACTATCGTTTTAATTTGAAATAACTATATTTTTTATAAGCTTATCTGTGGCTAGGATTAGCAGTCTTAAGGAACAGGTAACCCTGGGTTGGAAGTGATCTTGAGACTTAATCCACCTGGGGGATTGTAGCAGTGTTCCATGTGAAAAAACACCACGGGGAAGCAGGATGTGCAGCAGAGGTAGTGAGAACATTACCAAACACCCTGGAAATCACAGGAATTCCAAGGGGGCTTCCTGACATTTGGCAGGTCAGTGTCTATTGGTAGTACCTTGATGGAGCACCACCACAGAATCACAGAATGGTTTGGGTTAGAAGGGACCTCAAAGATCATCTAGTTCCAACCCCCTGCCATGGGCAGGGACACCTCCTACTAGAGCGGGTTGCTCAGAGCCCCATCCAACCTGGTCTTGAACACAACCAGTGATAGAGCAACCACAGCTTCCCTGGGCAACCTGTTCCAGTAACTCACCACCCTCATAGTGAAGGACTTCCTCCTCATTTCTGATCTAAATCTCCCCTCTTCTAGTTTGAAGCCATTATCCCATGTCCTATCACTACAAGCCCTTGTCAAAAATCCCTCCCCAGCTTTCTTGTAGGCCCCATTCTGAAACTGGAAGGCCACAATAAGGTCTCCTCGGAGCCTTCTTATGTTGACTCCTGACAGGTTAATTTCAGGAACATCACAAAGAAATGGAAGAAATTTGTTTAGGATTTTTTTGTTCTTACCTGTTGAAGAAAGGTATACGAGCTTCACAGTACTCGAAAGAGTTCTTTATGCTTTCATGAAGCTTCAAATTAACTGTTATTTTTAACTGTGATCCCTCTTCAGTGAGCTGGTAACACCCCAAAATTGGTGGAACAGGAACCTGGAAAAAGCTGTATTCATTCTCAAGGTAAATTTACACCATCATCATCAGATCAGTTATACAATGTTTTCATTTCCAAAGGATACAAAAAAATAGCAAGCATATTGATTCCTGGCTATGCCAAACTCTTCAGGCTGCTTGTGATACACAGACTTGGGGTATATGCACCTGAGAGTTCATCCTGGACTCATTTTGTCCAATTCAGGCATCTAAGAGGTTCATTTAAAGAGCAGCCATGCCAAGCAGTCAAAGGCACTGGCACGTCTCCAACGTGACTCAGATGACTCAAACCCTGGAGTGTCTTCCAAGCAGTTCAGTGTATTATAAACACTCTACCAGCCTGTATTGGACTGAAACTCATTCAGACACATTCCAACCACACAGGGACGATAACTCCTGCTTGAAGACTGGAAAGTAACGGGGGCCAGGGATGTTATTACCTGGGAAGTGTAGTAGCACAGGTTGAATGACTCCGAAGGAGGAATGAAAGGAAACCTGTAGGGCCCGTTATACACAGAGTCACCCAGTGGCTCTGCACTGCTGGACTCCAGCATGGCAGGGTCCACAGCAGTCACACAGTGGTGGAGCACGATGTCCTGGAGCGGAGGCCCGTATGTCGGGAGAGCCAGACTGAGGGTTACGCTTGGAGCAGAGCCCTCTATGTCACACTTGGGAAAAATGAAGGCAAGAAGTTATCTCAAAATCTCCCCCTCTGGTCAGAATTAGATGTTCAGAAATCAAATACAAGCATTAAAAAAAAAAGTTCACCCATATAATCCCCACCAGTGTGGCTGGAGGGATATAACCCAGTCTTTGGGAGCGTGGCACTTGGGTTGCATTCCTTTGGACGTGAGCATCCCACCTCTTGCAAATAATTAAATTACCATCATCCACTTTATTAAAAGGTCCTTCTCCTCTTAGAATGTTGGCAGTTACTAAAATAGAGCATACTGTGATAATTTAGTGTGCTTCCTAGAGCATAATTCACAACAAAGAACGTTAAATACATTCATTATGGAACACACAAATTTTAATGTATTTCATAATTATTCTTGATCTAGTTAGTCAACATTCCTCAATTTTTAATATTAAACAATGAAAACCATTGTCACATTAAAAAAACATTCAAAATAATTATACAACCTGTTTCTTTCACCAGATTCTGTATCATCTGTTCTTATGTCAGCCAAACAAACATTGTTTGTGGATTCAAAGTGTTTTGGTAAAAGAATGAAGTTGGATAGAAGATTAAACTTTCATTTGGGAGGAAAATTAATTAAAAATGCTCAGGTAAAGACACTTCTATAAGGCTCATTCAGAAATTCTGTTTCTAATCATTATTTAACACATTGCTTATTAGCTAGCTGGAAATAAACTTGGTGTTAGCACGATCACTTCTTAGTCTCTATATGCAAAGACTGTAGGAAATTATTTCTCTCCATTTCATTTAAAATATGGAAAAGAGGAAAATAAATGAAATGTAGCTATAGCTGGAATTTAAGTCCCATAAATAGTGACTGAAAAAATGCATGAAGCATGTAGGAAAAACCCAGCAAAGGTCAAAATAAAACCCACTAATGCATCAGTCTAATATGCAATAGTTGGTTACACTTTGAAACATCACAGTAGTTAAAATTCTTTAATGACATAGGGTAAAATGAAAGGAGTATTTACTTTCCCTGTGTGCTTGCTTGAAAAAGACTTTGATGAGACTTGCACATAAAACACTCTCACCTTGCAATTTACTGCTCCATAAACCTGCCAGGTGTCCACGACGTCTCTTCTGTCATACTGCATACACTTGACTCTTTCGGTGATACAGACATTCACCTGGGGTTTGCCTTTATAGGTGTTGGATCTCCAAGCTGGCTGATTCTCATCCGTGGGTGTCTCCTGAATGTCATCAAAGGAGCTGTTTAGGCTGCGGAGGTTTGTGTTCAAGGGGGTGCCCAGGGGACAGGCCTGTATGAGCAGAGTTCGAAGCTGGCCTATTTTTGCACTCATCTCGGCTTCGTTTTTCCGGCTTGGAGAGAGGTAGTCCACCATGCCTAACAGAAGAGCCAATCCCTGCGAGAGCCCAGCAACAGTGAGGAGAGGTGGCCGTGGCTCCAAGGTGCCCTCCACCAGTGGGAGACAGGCATAGATCAAACCACTCTTCTGAAAAGCAAGCACGGGCCAGAGATCCCCTCCCTCGGTGCGAAGCGAATACACCGACGAGTGGTTGATGCGAGTACAAGTATCTCGGTGCTCCACAAAAACATGGTCATCTACCAGCCTCAGCTCAAATAGCAAAGCTTTGAGAAAAGCACTGTCAGCTGGCACAGGCACATGTGTTGACCCGTTAAAGGTCTCGGCGCGTACTTCAACGGTGGGGAAGCGCCTGAGAGATGGAAATGAGAGGGTCTTAGTGCTGCACATCTGTTCCCACCCAAAACATCCTACCAACAGGGCTCCTAAAAGCAGACCACACAAGCTCTCTTCTGGCTGTCAGAAAATGCAAAAGCATTATAGGAAGCATTACAGGATGTTGGAAGGGCAGTAACAAACCCAGGTGTGACTCACAGCAGGGCAGTGCATCTTCACCAGCAAAGAACTTCTAAGAGCCAAGGTGACACTTAAGTTTTCAGAAAACAGGCATCCCACATAATAAAATTCAAATACAACAGCTTTTGCCTATAGTAAGCTACTGCTACAGCTTTGCTCCTCTACTAAATACTATATTTACAAGGCAGTATAGTGGAAGTTATTTATATACAGGTTTTTCATTGCTGTTTTGAGCCTATAGAATCGATCTGCAGCACTTGCTTTAATTGATTAGCAAGATTAACTAGAAAGCTTTACAACATTATAAACCCCAAAAGATTTCACTGGGCATAAATCAAGCTTTTCCAGCAAGAGCTGTACAGGTTTTGGGGGGGGAGCAAAATAGATTCTACACTGCAGGTGCAATGTATGTGACTTAAGGCTGTTATGACTGCTTCATAATTTAATTTTTTTAATTACTTTTGAGTGTTTAAGATGTAATCATGTTACAGAGATACAAGAGTTTCTATACTTTAAAATCCCACTGTGCTACATCAACATAGATATTTAATTTTAAGTTTCCTAGAAATAAAATTTGAGAAAAATCATACTGGCTATTTAAAGCTACATCTCAGATTTTTTCTTCCAAAGCAGTATTATTTTTTGAAGGAGAGGGGGATGAATTTCTTCTCATGTTAACCTAAATCCATCAAGATGAATTGAAGAGTCGTCTTTTAATAAACAGATGAGGGAAAAAAACCCACAACTTCCACTAAGGGATTGATTTTCATCCTCTTTTGGAGCTACAGGCTCCCCTGAGTGTCTCTCACATTAAGTTCCATAACAGGCTGGCTTTTCTGTGGTCTCTTCTGTAGATTCGCTTATCAGTTATGCACTTTGAAGGTCCATGGATATCACAGGTTACTCGCCAGGCAACTAGTTAAATCACTTTGATGAACCACCTTGCAGCAGATCTGTTCTCAGGCTGCATGTTTGTCTGCATTCAGACAAACACAGGAGAAAAAGTGCACAGATACATACATGCCTTAATTTATTCCCCTTTTTACACTATCTTTTTAAAGACACACTGGCAGTCTGTTGCTTAAATTGCTGTGGAACTTGTAATCCCAGCAATGTGGTGCTTTGTTTTATCAATGACCTCCATATGTGGCATTCCCATTCTGCTCCTGAACGCTTGCATGGTTCTTATCCTGTTGCCTCCAAGTCCCACCTATACCATCTCCTCATAACTGAGTAGCAGAGTCTCTTGCTGGAGGCACTTCCTCAGGCTTATCTTCAATGACTGTGCTTTTTTTCTTTGATTCTTAATCAGGCATCTACAACTTCTGTTTTTTTTTTTCCAGTAAAGAAAAAGCAAGGCTAGGCAGAGAGAAGCCAGAGCTACCAGATCTGTAAACAGGATGCAGATGACAGTAAAACACCTCCCCACAGTCTCACATCTATTTTGAAGAGCAAGGAAACTGAGTGCTTTTGCACCTTGAAAATTTGTCAAGGCTTCCCCCAAGCAAGGCTGCTGATAAGAGGATACATGTGTCCTTGACGAGCATCTCCTATTTTGGCTTGTTTTAAAAACAAAGGAAGAGGAGATATTTCAGTCCAGTTTTTGTCTTACTTGTGTCCCAGTTTGCCTGTCCCATTTGCTGAAGCTGTCCCCCACACCACAGCAATCCTCTCCTCCCACTAAAACTTCCCAGCTTTAGACAAGACATGAGGTGATCACTTAGCCCTTTAGATCTCAGTTTTTCAGTATTCCCTTCAAGAAAGTAATGAAAACTTAAAGGGATGAAAGTTTCTAGGGATGAATGGGCTTTGATGACTCAAGAGAGAGACCATACTTGTTGCCTGAATTAAGTTATGATCAGCTCAAAAAAAGTGGAATGCTTTGATGTCCCAGATGTCTTCTCTGAGGTTAAAGATCAGGGCTCACGTATCTCCAGCTGAGTGCGTAAGACCCGAAACCAATAGTTTCCATGTGATCCATCTTTCTTTGTATTGTCTGTGTGCTTTGTTGAATTTAAGGTCAGTTAGGAGGATAAACTTGGGGTTTCCACAGCCCTATTATTTCCTCTGGGAACTTGAAAGATCTAAGTCTGGAAATCACTTGGAAGTATCAAGTATAGTTTTGCCCTTTTCAAAGGAGCTATGCCTTGTCTCTGCCACTTACTGTGTGACAAGTTACTTCACGTATCCCTGTCACTAGCCCCCTTCCTCTGTGGAGATTACACTCTCAGGTATTTTTGGACAAGGCTTTCTCTTTCTTTGCATTTGTAGAGGGGAGGCCTCATCTCTAGTCCTGTGGGTAATACAAGGACTATAATACTAATCCTAAAACAATCAGAGGAATGTCCAATGTAGAGATCTGTCTGCACCTGAAGATGGAAGATAGACTACTTGCTCTTTTTTTTCCCCTTCTCCTTCTAGGTTTTCTCTTCAGTTTTACTCAATTCGGACGAGGACTGTAGGTCATGTCTATGATCCAGGTCTCAGTATTTCTCCTTCCCCTATCCC
>NW_008592911.1:0-680 GCF_000691845.1 Merops nubicus | reverse complement strand
CCCCCCCCCCCCGGTTATTTTCCCCCTCATTCTTTGGAACTGATTCCTCTGAAATCACAGAGTATAAGGAAACAGCATCAAATTTCACCAGAAAAATTAAAACAGCCTGCCTGGCCCAAAGTCTTACTTAAAACTCTGTAAGAGTTCTGAATAAAAAGTCCCCCTTTGGCTCACAAACTTTAAAAAAAAATGTATGCAAAAACTGAAAACAAACGTGGAGTTAAATTTCTGCCTGAAAACACCGCACTTTTTGTATAGTGACAGAATGATACATAGAGGATTTAAGCAAAATATAAGTAAAATAGCTACTTTGTCCATTTTATTCATCTGGAAGTATTTCATAACCATTATCGATGCTGGGACAGAACAAAGCCACATAAAATCTTTACAGTAACCGAGGAGAAGAGGAACAGAGAAAGACAAGTCATGTGCAAAACGCGGAAGCTGTAAAAAACAGACTCCGTTAGAAGCACATTACCCGAACCCAGCGATTTTCAGCAGCGGGTTCAGAGACGCGCCGCGGCCAGCGGCGCTGAGAGCAGCGAAGGGATTAACTCAGCACCAGGCCATCGGGGGATTTTTGCAGATTATTGGGGTATTACTGGGGTATTTTTCTGCCCCCGGCTACTGTCCTGGCAAACCGCGGTACCCCCGAACCCGCGGGTTTCTCCTGTAAAACC
>NW_008592910.1:0-1539 GCF_000691845.1 Merops nubicus | reverse complement strand
CAGCCCACTTACGGGTTTGCCGTCCTCGCCGGGGTCCCCCTGGGGATGGCAGAGAGGGGGAGAGGTCAGGGTGCAGGGAAATTTTGGGGAGGGGGGTGAGGGATCTTTGAGGGGTTGGGGGGCACCACTCACGGGCTCTCCATCCCGGCCGGGGGCTCCATCTTTGCCTGGTGGCCCCGGGGGACCTGTGACCTGCTCCACCAAGGTGCCAGGGGGGCCTGGGGCACCCGGCCTTGGAGCCAGGGTAGCCAAACCCAGCACTGCCCTGGGGGAGGGAAATTGGGGGGGTGGGACCCCTGCCCGGGTGGGCACGGCGTTGTCCCCTGTCCCCCCCAATGACTCTCACCTTAACGCCCAGTTCTCCTTTCTCCCCCTGAGGGAGAGAAACAGATAGAAAGGGTCAGATGGGGACATGTCATCAGCATCTTTGAGTCATGGAGTCACTTGGGTTGGAAGAGAGCTCTGAGATCATCAAGTGCAACCATGAACCCTCCTCTGTCAAGGTCATGTCCACCAGCAGCACATCTACACAGGTTTTGGCCACCACCTCCATGGGCAACCTCTTCCAAGGCCTGGTAGACTAGATAGGTGCAGTTCCCTCAGCTGCTCCTCAGAAGACTCGTTGTCCTCTAGGTCCTTCACCAGCTTGGTTGCTCTTCTCCAGCCCTTCTCCAGCACCTCCACGTCTTTCTTGCATTGAGGGGCCCAAATTTGAACCCAGGACTCGAGGTGTGGCCTCACCAATGCCAAGCACAGAGGGACAATCACCTCCCTGTTCCTGCTGGCCACACCATTCCTAAGCCAAGCCAGGATGCTGGTGGCCTTCTTGGCCACCCGGGCACATTGTTGAGCCACTTGTTGAGGGTCCACCTGCATGCCAAGTCCTTTCCCACCATCCCACCCCCTCGTCAAGCCTGGAGCGTGGCCCAGGGGTATCATGGCCCAAGTGCAGCACCCAACACTTTGGCCCTGTAGAACCTCGTTGAGGAGCTCCAATCTCTCACCCACCTTCTCACCCTTCATGCTGCCTGTCCCCACGATGCCACCGGTCCCCGAGTCCCCTTTCAGGCCACGTTCACCCTTCTCTCCCTTCTCCCCTTTGGGGCCAGCACCTGCAGGAAGGGAAGAGGGACCTGGTGCCACTTGGGGGGGCGGCCACCCCACCAGCTGCCAGGGGGAAGGTGCCCACGTTACCTCCTGGAGAGGTTTGGAGTGTCTCCTCCTCCACGCCGATCTTCTCGAGGTGCTGAGGGGATGTCCCATCCCTCCTCCTCCCTGCCACGGGGGGAGAGGTGACAGGGACAGCGTCCTCCAGCCCCGGGACAGCCTGGGGGGAGGAAAAAAAAAGGGGACACATGGGGCACCCCAGGACCTCAACCACGTCCCTCCAACCTTGGGGTGGCACCGTGGGCACAGACTCACCTCAACTTTCCCCAGGGGTTGGGGGTCGACTTCTGCACCGCTGCCGAAATCACCCGAGACCTGCGAGTGGTGAGGGGGGTGCTCAGAAGGGGGAACCCCCAAAAAATCTGGCCAAAG
>NW_008592909.1:15082-21548 GCF_000691845.1 Merops nubicus | reverse complement strand
TTAAAGCACACCAAGATGAGGATGAAGTTGTCATTCTTACCATGACACTCTTCACATAGCCAGCAGTTTCCAGGGTCTAATGAAAAAGAATGAAGTAATGCCCATAAGTGTACAGTCTTAAAAAAGGTATTTTCTTGTTATGTTTTCAGCATTTTCTCTTTCCAAAGCCCCAAAGAGAACACTGCAGAAGACCCCCTGCATGCATGGCCCTGCTGAGCTCTGCCAGCCTCTCCGGGGTGTGGGCTCTGCCAGCAGTGCCTCTGCCAGAGGGGCTGCAGTGCTGCTGTCACACCAGTGCAGTGCAGATCCAAAGGATGTTTCTAAACACTGCCACAGATCACTTGCATTCAGTTCAGTCACTACTACTCATAGCAATGCTGGCCATGTCCCCCTGGTGCAGGCTCTGCCCACAGAACCCCAGGCACCCCTTGCTCAGGCTTCCTGTTCTCCTGCTGCAGCCTTGGTTGACCTCACGTGAAGGTGCAGAATGATATCCTACCTTGGAGAGTTCATCAATGATATTTTGCTGTTCAATAACTTGTAGCCTCAGGAAATCAACTTCTCTTTCTTCCTGGCTGTGGTCAAGGTCATTTAAAGAGCTCGGTCTCCTTATTGTTCCAGCTCTTTGCCTCTAAAAGAAACCCACACAGCAGAAGAACAAAGGATCAGAAAGCTTTGCCAGAGGACAGTACACAACCCTTCCCTTCCAGCTGGTGATACCTCTCTCCTAATGGGTGTCTTGGCAGCTGTCCTGCTTCACTTCTGCTGAGCGTTACATCCCCAGCTGGCCAAGGAGGCCACCAGCAGCCTGGCTTGGATCAGCACTGGTGTGGCCAGCAGGACTAGGGCAGGATCATCCCCTTGGACTCAGCACTGGGGAGTCCACCCCTTGAATCCTGGGGTCAGTTTTGGGCCCCTCACTCCCAGCAGGACCTTGAGGGGCTGGAGCGTGGCCAGAGAAGGGCAACGGAGCTGCTGGGGAAGGGTCTAGAGCCCAAGTGTGGGGAGGAGCAGCTGAGGGAGCTGGGGGTGCTGAGCCTGGAGCAAAGGAGGCTCAGGGGAGACCTTCTGGCTCTGCACAGCTCCTGACAGGAGCCTGGAGCCAAGGGGGGGGTCGGGCTCTGCTCCCAAGGAACAAGGGACAGGACAAGAAGAAATAGCTTCATATTGTGCCAGGAAAATTTAGGTTGGACATGAGGAAAGAATTCTTCCCCAAAAGGGTCATCAAAGCCTAGACTAGGCTGCCCAGGGCAGTGGTGGAGTCCCCATCCCTGGAGGGGTTTCCAAGCCATGGAGATGTGGGGTGAGGGACACGGGGCAGTGGGGACCTGGCAGGGCTGGGTTAACTGTTCAACTCAATGATCTTAAAGTTCTCTTCCAAGCAAAGTGATTCTGTCTGTGCTGCAAACATGCTGAGTGTTCCTGCTTCTCATATTGCCACGTGAAGCTCGTGGTCACCCGAGGGGACAATGGGCATGTGGGGTCCAAGGTACCAAGGAGAGGGGCGGGCAGCAGCTGCAGCCCACCCATGTGTGGCTCTCTCCTGCAGCAGAAGGAATCCAGAGAGCTGGGGCAGCATCACTTCTCTCTGGGTTGCTCTCACTCATGGGGCTCTGCAGCAGCCCTGGAGCCACAGCCCCACAGGGGTGGCCTGAGCCTCCTGCAGTGCCACAGCTCCAGCTGCCAGCCTCTGCCCACCCACAGCCTGGGTGCAGGGTTCCTGGGGATGATAAGTGCAGGGTTCCTGGGGATCCCGAGGGGATGCTGCTACAGGAGTCTGAGGTGGGCTGGGGTGGTTTGTGCCCCTGTCGAAGCTCAGCATCCAGTGACTGAAGAGTCTCCTGATCAAAACGGGCAAAGCTCTCACACTCTCTGTTCTTCAGAATGATTTGTTTTTAAAGTTAAAATAAAATATTTTATGTAAACCAAAACGTTCTAGGCACAAACCACCACAGCACATCTCAGCGAGTTCCAGAAAGGGGAAACTTTCCTTTTAAACTTGCAAGCTGGGACGATGCCAAACTCCATCAGCCTGCGAGTGCTGACTGCACATTCCCTCTGGAGCACGCAGGGACTTACCATGGCTAGATTTTCTTGTGTTACAAATTTTAATTTATTTTCCATTCGGCGTAAGGCATGTGACAGTTCTTCATTCTTCCTGCTAAGGCGTTTATTTTTGTCCAAAATGGGCTTGTACTGACTCTCAGCTTCTCTCAGACGTTTTAACTGAAAGATTAAGAGAGAATGAACACCTCCAGAGCTGCTCTTCTTCATCAAACATATTAGTACTTTCCTTCAGCTATCATTGTATCAGCGTTTTCTCCTAATGCAAAGCAGAACTGACCGAGTGCTCTGTCCAGCTCTGGAGTCCTCAGCACAAGAAAGAACTGCTGGAGCGGGGCCAGAGGAGCCCCAGCAATGCCCCGAGGGGGGAACCCCTCTGCTGGGAGCCCAGCAGGAGAGAGTTGGGCTGGGGCAGCTGAGAGGAGAAGGCTCCAGCTGGGGAGACCTGCTGGGGGCTGACAGGACTGCCAGGGGCCTGCCAGAAAGCTGGGGAGGGACTTCTGAGCAGGACCTGCTGGGACAGGAGAAGTACAGGATGATTTTCAACTAACAGAGGGAGATTCAGACTAGAGAGAAGGAAGAATGTTTGCTGCTGAGGGTGGTGAGCCCCTGGCCCAGGCTGCCCAGAGAGGTGGTCGCTGCCCCATCCCTGGCACCATCCCAGGGGAGGTTGGCCGGGGCTCTGAGCACCCTGCTCTAGCTGGGGATGTCCCTGTCCCTGCAGGGGGTTGGACTCAGTGACCTTTAAAGGTCCCTTCCCACACAAACCATATGACGATTCTATGAAGAACTCTTGATGTTTCAAGCCCGAGGCAGATTGCTCTTCCTTTATCATTGCTCAGTCTGTGCAAGAAGTGTGCCAGGTGGGGAACGTGTTTATTTTTAAAAAAAAAAAAGAAAAATATTTCCAGGTTATGCCATTTAAAAAAAAAAAAATTAATCATTATTTTATAGGCAAAAGCCAAGGTGATGTGGCACAGGACCAAATGCAGAGTGTAAGGAGGAGGCAGCTACTCCTGCAATGCTTTCCAAGTAGCACAGGAGGGTGTTCTGGGGCCAGGCATGGTCGCAGCAGCAGGTTCAGAAGTGGCCATCACCACTGCACTCACCAGCTCGTTCCTCTCCTCGGAGAGCAGCGCGTTCCGGTCCTCCAGCTTCCTGATGATGGCACTCAGCTCAGCGATCTTAAGCTGGAAACGCCGGGCATCCTTTTCATCCAACTGCTGTTCCTAAAACAAAGATCAACTGCAAATAACTGTTCATAAGTGTACGTGCAAGGTCAACGGTATTCAAAGCTCAAACTTTTTCTTATCCCAAATCCAAACCTCTAAAAACACAGTATGGCAGAGTAGGTACCCTGTGTGCCCTAACTGGCCACTGAAAGCTGCAGGATGAGACCAACAGAAAGTGTGGAGTGGAAATGTAACAAAGTATGCAAATGCAGAAGTGTGTATATGCAAATACAAAGTCACAGATGGTAAACTTGGAAATAGAAAAGAAAAGATCAAAAATTAGGCCATGTTTCCAATGTATGCCACTGTTGAACTGAGTGCTTCAGACACACCACCCGCTCCGAGGACTTTGTTGTAAGAAAATGATATTAAAAATACTGAAGTACAAATGGGGGAAATCCATGCAATTATACCATTGCATAAGCTCTTCTGCAGAGCTGTGGCCCTTAGGGGGTTCTAAAGGGCCACTCGCAAATCCAAAGGGGTAGCACTTGGTCTGAGTGAGGATGCTTAAATCAAATTATAAATGGATAGAGAGGTAGGTAGGCGTGTTCTCATTCAGAATCTATTTACCAATGTCACAGACCTTTTCCCCTTCTCTAGGACTTGTTTGGGTGTTTGGCAGAAGCTGAGTACAAATCGAAACAAGCAAATTACTGCCCAGGGTGCCAGAGGCACTTTTGGGAGGTCTATAGGGTTCCTCATTCAACAGGTGCAGGAGAGGCTTGGGACAAAGGATAAAATTGACTGGTTTGCTCATGTACAAGTGTTTACACTTCTACTGAGAAAATTAAGGTTGTCGCAAAAGAAATCTTGATGAGAATCAGCAATGAAGGAAATTTGCATATGTCAGATGCATGAGGTCAGTTAACGGAGGGGTTTTGGATATTAGCAAATTAAGGCAAAAGCGGAAGGGTGCCACAGTCACGCTGAAAAAGCCCTTGTGGAAGGGTGACTAAAATTCAGCGTTCTGGATATTGTGCTGTAGAAAAGCAAGAGCAGAGCAGGGGTTAGCCAGCGGGCACACGGGCTGGCTGCCCGGCCAGAAGCGAGCGCGTGGGGCAGCACGAGCCCCGAGGCAGCCGCGGTGTCTGGGGGGCCCGTGGGGCTCCCCGCGCTCTCCTGAGCCCACCACCTTCCCCCGTCCCCCTGTCAGCTGCCCCGGCACCTCTGCTCACAAGAGCCCTGGCTGGCAGTTCCAAGAGCTAGCACACATACATCACTCGGTTAGAAGTGCATTTGCATCATTTGTTGGCAAAAATTGTGTGAAATTAAGGCAGGTGGCAGAAGTATGGTACAGTGAGGAAAAGGAAGAGAAAAAGAACAGAAAAATTTCACCCTGCTGACAAAACCAAACCAACCAGAAAACAAAACGACAAAGGAGCAAAAGCTCTCCCATAACAGGGCTGGATTTTACATCTTCAAGGCTCGGCTAAGAAACAAGAGCAAGAAAGGGACGCCGCGGGGTCTCCCCGGTATGGGAAAGCTGTTGCTCGAGGGTGCACTCATCAAGATTCTGTCACTTTGTGCCACATTGTCACTCTCTGCTCGTTTGTTTAGGTGAAACCACGTGAAAGTGCTTACGGGGCTTCCCGAATGATCTGAAGCGTCTCCTGCACCACTTGCATAAGGAAGTTCCCGCTTGGGGCTGCTCAGATGCCGATCAGACTCTTTGATCTGGGAAAGTTGTTCATCTAAAGCCTCCTTTTGGAGCTGCAGTCTCTGAGCATGCCCGGCTTGAACCCCTAACTCTCTCTCCAGCACGTAGACTGCTCTGTCTTTAAACTTAATCTCCTCCATCTACAAGGAGAACAGAACACAATCACAGGCAGGCAGCGGCTCGACAACAACAGAGCATCTTAGACCCCCAGCACGGCCAGCGAACGGTTGTGTGGAGCCGAAGCCCCTCGACATGGGAAATACAGCAGTGCCCTCCTGGAAACACAACAGCAGCGGATATTTGACAGTCAGCACACAAACTGAATCATGAAACCAGCTCGGGAATATTAACTCTTCTTCTGGGGCCACACAGATTAAAATTGCTCTTTTTCAGCATGAATTTTTTCATTAAAATCATCAGGAAATAACCCATGTTCTCAGTACCATTTCAGAGTAGTTTTTTAAAAAAAATTAAAGCCAAATAGATCACACTTTGGATTAGTTCACTGCCACATTTCAATGATTTTGCAGAATTTTGCTTGGACATCACCTTTGGAAAGATTTGAGACAGAATGTAAAAGAAAAAAATTAAAACCTGAATATCTTTTTAACTTTCAAAATACAGAAGGAATGTGAATTTTAAAAATTATTTTTCCAAAAGTCTCCCATGGGAACAATTTGTTTAATTATTCCCTTTCTGTGAAAGGTTTTGCTTGTGCATAATAAACATCATGCAAAATCATTAAGTGCTTAAATGACAAACGTCAGCGGTCTCTAATTCTCCTCTTCCCTCTTTGCCAGCACCGTCCAGCTGAGTCCAGGGCTGTGCTCATTGCTGTTGGTTGGGTTGAACGTGCAGGTGCTCTGGGAATATTTTCTGGATACTTTTTTCCAAGTGCCAATGCAGAATTGGAGCCTCCATCCTGCCCGTGGGGCTGAGGCAGGTTTGATGTGCGGGTGGCTCTCGCCACGAGCCGGTGAACGTGCCGCGGCTCACGGCAGGATTGGACCCCCAGGGTCAGGCCAGGACAGAGGGTGCTGTGCCTAACGGTGAGCGATTACTGAGCACAGCCCGAGATGTTCTTTGGTGCCCCACTGCAGCAGCCTCTCGGGCTCTTCCCAGAGGGGCTGTCCCCACACATTATCCCTGCTCACCAAGCAGTGATTACTGCCCCGTGCTGCGGGCTGCCAGGCGTGCTGCCCGGGAAGGAGACCACGGGAAGAGAGGAATCAGACACAGCCCCTAAGTGTCTGAGGATTTGGTTTCAGACACCACACCTGCACAAGATTTTCAGCACACGGTTTTGAGATTTACATCTTTAATTCAAATGACTGGTATTTAAAATGTGTGCTGCTGGAAGCAAGAACATTTTGCCTTGTGAGCACTGTGGTGCTTTTATCTTTGCTAGTTTTAAGTTGGTAAACCTGGAAAAAAATAACATTGTGAATTAACAGATCACTCCAAGTACTTTGTTTCCAAGAACTGCAAAACCAGCCCGCCCAGGGAAAGA
>NW_008592909.1:13909-15029 GCF_000691845.1 Merops nubicus | reverse complement strand
ACTTTATGCAGCAATGACACCCGTCGGTGCGTGGGGTGGAGGGCTGACTGCAGCTCACAGCTGGCAGAGCAGGCGCACCAGGGGCACACAGCGGGCTGGGGCACGGTGCCCCTGTGCTGCACAGCATGGGGGCTGTGTGCCAACCCAGGCCGGGCCAGGTGCACCTTCACCCCATCGTCCTCACGCCCAGGGGAAGCTCCAGCTCCAGCCCAGGTGCTCCCTGGAGGGCCCACACTGCCCTTTGGTAGCCAAAGGAAGGAGGAACTGAGCCTCGAACCCAGAGAGGTCCCACCTCATCCCCAGGGGAAGAGCCAGCCTTTGCCAAAAGACAGTGCTGGACAGCTCATAAATACCTGCGTGGAAACTGGGCATGCAAAATTTAGATTCTTTTAGTAAAAAGGAGCAAACTAAATGTATTTCTGGTGCTGTTTTATGGAAGGTGCTTTCAACAATTCCCATTAAGGCAATGGTCTGCTAACTGAATGAAACAGAGATGCCCACTGAGCTCCTTCTGCTAAATACCTTATCAGGTAAAACTCTACATGGGTGTATAAGTTAAAAGGTAACACATCATCAAATGATTATTTGTCTAAAATAAGCAGAACATGGAATAGTTGATTCCTATATGTATGAAAACAAAGACACGGTACAACCTAGACAACACTTCAAATTAGGAGGAACAAAGAAACTGGAGAAAACATTTCACAGTATTTCACTGATGGTTTGCTTTCCAGAAAAACCCCCTGAACATAATCCTCCTAAGCCACACAGCAAACACCAGCATTCACACTTCCCCCGGAGGATCCAACTCACGTTCGTGAGACGTGCGCCACAGTTTGATGGTCGCAGCCCGTTATTCCCCAGCCATGCTGCCGAAGCAGCAGGAGCTGAGGGAGCATTTCACTGGCTCAGCACAGTCCCCCCCACCGCCACTGGCATCCAGGGAAGTGAAGACAAGGAACAACTCGGAACTCACGGGCAGAGGCGCCGGTCCCCGGGCACGCTCCCCAGCAGGCTGCCACGCGTGCCGGCCTCATCCTGCCCTGGGCGTGGGGCCCGTGGGGCTCCTGGGCAGACACCTCCGCCCCATCCCCGGGGCCGGTGCCCCCAGACACCGGCG
>NW_008592909.1:1066-13882 GCF_000691845.1 Merops nubicus | reverse complement strand
CAGCTCTGCCGGGCGGCCTCGGCCGGAGGGATATTTACGTGGGAGCGCTAATTAACCAGCAGCCCGTCAGCAGAGCTGGTGCCAGTTGCTCAGTAATCCCGTGCAGGGTTCAGTGTGCTCTTCCCTCTGCTGCCCGGGGCGATGCCGAGCGCGGTCTGACACCCTGCTGGGTTTAACCCACGTGACTCTTTTTAAATGTATTATTTCCATCGTGATTGTGAACCCAGCACGTAGGGTCCCTGGTTGGGGAATCTCTCCCTGAGATCTTCCCGGGGCCTTTGAAGTCTTCACCTTGAATAATTGATACACCTTTCTGTACAGGGTGACTGCTGAGATACCTTTGTAATACCAAATATGGTTATTTTTCACCATATAAGGAATAAAAGGGAGAAGAAAAAGACTAAATCAATCACCAATAGAATTAATATTTAAAATGTCAGCTTCCTACACTTTTCATCTGATGCTGTCCTTTAAATGAGACACCTTTGTGGATTTACCCCTGCCTTGGAGAGAAGTCTGAGGGAAGTGTCTGTAAACACAGAGGCTCAGAGAGATGCTCAGAGGACAGATCTCCCCTTCCTCTGTGACATCTCATCCCCACACCAGTGTACACTGCTCTAACCTGAGGCATTAGAGCAGGTTATTAAACCTCTCGGTCTCAGGTTTAGGTTGGACATTGGGAAGGCCTGTCCCAGGCTGCCCTGGGAGGTGGTGGAGTCCCCATCCCTGGAGGGATTTTAAGGCTGTGGAGATGTGGTGCTGAAGGGTGTGGTTTAGTGGTGGACTTGGTAGAGTTAGGCTAACGGTTGGACTTGATGATCTTTAAAGGTCTTTTCCAGCTGAAACCTTGGTATCATTCTGTGGCAGTACAGCCATGGCTTCACCAAGGTCTCTGGAGAAGGGCAAACATGCAGGATTTCCCCTCAGAAACCTGGTGAGGACAAAGTTCATTCACTGGCATTGGCTTGGGCTTGATGAGACAATTTGACTTCATTCAGAGCTGTAGTAAGTCAGTAAAATTGACAGGCTGATAGCAGAGCTGGTTATTTTGAAAGCCTGAGCACATTCACCCTGCATGTCCCTCGGCCAAGTCTGACAAAAGAGCACAGTGCTGAGCACCAAAATAAACTCCAGTTTGCTTGAGGTAGACCTGATGGCCGTACGGTTCCTTTTCACAGCTCTATCTTTCCACCACATTTGTTTTTTAAAGGCCATCCAACATTTTTCCAAAGGTCTAAAGTGAGGCGTTAACAAATGCATTCCTGTCTGTCCAATAAAGAGCCCCAGTTTTAGTTTGAAAGGAGAATAATGGATTAGCACTAACTCACCTGTTTAAAGCAATCTTTTCCTGACTCTGTATGGAAGTGTTTCCCTCAGGCTGAGCCCGTGTAGATGTATGCAACTTAGACATGAAAAACTGTTATGCATCACAGATAAATAACTTCAGAAAATTAGTTTATGTTAAAAGGGTTCACATCATTGCAAAGCTAAACATGAATGGGCACAACTCCTCTTTCTCTGTGCTGTCTAAACCGAAAAAGCAGTTTTAATCTGTGTGAAATAAAATTTGCTCAAAGGTTACTGCCCCTTTGATTACAATGACTGAACAACACGTGGCAGGTGAATCAGGGAGCTTTTGGAAAGCTGACCTGGGCCCGTTGGCAGCCCGGGCTGGGTGCCTGCCCACGTTACGTGGAGGTGCCATCCCACCAGCAGGGTGGATGGACCTGCTCACGTGGGGCCAGCCCGTGTTTCTACTGCAACCCTGGGGAGGCTCAGTGAGCTCATTTCATTGGTGGGACCTATCTTAGGAGGGGAAAAGAGTGCTGGTTTTCAGTAACAGTTTAAGTGTTTTGAGAATTGCCTCATTTTCATGGAGAGCAGAGCTTCTCTCATACAAGGTGGCACTGGCTTTTCCCCCAAAAGGGCAGGACCCTGCCTGCAAGGTGCTGGGAGCCAGCAGCTCCCACTGAAATCAATTATGGTCGAGTCAATGGAGCTGAGAGTACTTAAAGTCATTCAGGAAGCACTCAGGGCTTGGGAAAATGATGGCATCATGTAATTTAATTACTACAGTTAGATAATCTGAGTCTTTCAAGCAGGAATTTTAAAAAGTTTGATTTTCAAAGGCAATTTAGAAAACAACCTCAAACCACTTTATTCCTTATAACTAAGGACATATTTATTTTACAGCTTCTACCTCAGAGGCCATTAGCGTGGACTTTTCATGTAACACAGCAGGTTTATTTAGGATGTGCATCAGCCATCCTTTCTGATGGATTAAATCAATGCATCTAGTAATGTGTGTCTGGAGAAGAAAGTACTTACACTGCAGGATGTTGGAGCAGTATCAATAGATCAGTTGGTTATCAGTGATTTTAATATCCTCTTCATAAAAATAAAATAACCTATGAGAGGAAAGAACCCTTGACAGCCTGAGGGGGTGGCTGGAGGAAGGGCACAGAGCACTGCCCTGCCTGGGGCAGCAGCATGGGGGGTTTGCATCCTGAGGAGCTGGTGCCAGGCCTGTGGTGGGCAGGTTCTGCAGGACGTTCTCTGAGGCATGGCTGCACTGCCGTGCTGTGACCTGGGGCCAGTCTGCAAGCTAACGTGTGTTTCAAAATGCCTTTTTAGGATTTGGAGAACAGTCAAGGGCTAATGACTTAGAAGAGAGGTGGATGAGTTTATCCTGAGACACTGAATGCTATAAAAAACCATGGCAAACATAAAAAGATGGTGACTTCAAATAAATACTGAGATGAGACTTCAAAATATACCTCACTAGAGTATGGGTGTTATGTTTGTTCCTGTGTCCTTGGGAATGGCAGCAAGAGCCAAGGGACACAGCCCTGCACCCCAGCTCTGCCCTCACCAGGCCACGAATCGCAAGGCGAGTGTCAGAGCTGGTGGTGGAGAAGAAACCCTCCTAAAACCCAGGAAATGTTGGTGGCCTGCCAGGCTCTCATGCAAAGACTTCCTTCTTGGAAAGAGCTCCCTCCTGCAGGGACTTCTCCCCTTTTCCAAGCAACACGATCGGATTTAATCTCTCCAATGTTTCCAAACACACTGGAGGGATACTCCAAAGCCATGAGCATGTAGCCTTTGAGACTCAAGCTGCTGCACCCGAGACTCAAACGGTTCAATGAGGTTATTGAAGGCTGATCACACACACAGAGACCCAGTGAAGATCTAGATGAGCAATGACAGCTGAGGAACTCAGTAACCCAGAGGTGGGGACCCTGCTGAGTCGCTGCTCATGGGGCCACCAAGGGAGAAGCATCAGCACCTGGCCAGGAGAAACCAGCCAGGTGGGTCTCAGGGAGGAACCCCTTCCTGAATGCCTTTCAGAGTCACTGGGGTCATTGCCTACAGGCTAGAAGACTCACAGTGGGGTGCAGAAGAAAGAGCATTCTGGACTGTATAAAGCTCGTTATGGGAGGAGTTAGCAAAGGCAGGGAAGGGGAGTGACCGAGGAGGATCAGCAGGGAACAAACAGTGGGGAAACAGAGGCATGGGCCAAGAAACATGACTGCTCTGTAGACCTCCCCTAACCAGCTAGTAACCCAAGGCCTCTGCCTGACTCCTGAAATGTAAACAATATTAATAGGCACTGACATAGATAAAGAAGTTCCTTAAAACATCCTAATGGATTTTAAAAAAACATTTTGAGATCTTTACTAGTAAATATAAACCAGATGAGAAGCATTCTCCACCAGTCTGAATGGGCATCGTTACCTGTCTGAGCCCAGCACTGAACTAGCATTTGCTTCCCACCAGTGACAGCCGTGCCAGTAACAGCAGAGCTGCAGAGAGCAACACGTACCAGCCTGCGGATTTCTCTCTCGCACTCCCTCTTAATTCTGCTGATTTCCTCCTGGTGCAGGTGATAGACACTCCTGATCTCTGCCGCTTTAATCTTGTCAGCCTGGATGACCATAGTTAAAGCCTCTTCCACTTGTTTCTTAGCTCCCTTCAGCTCTGAAATTTCTTGCTGCATTTTTATTTTCTCCACTTCGAAGCCTTTCTTGGCCTCCTCCTTCGCCTCCGTCAGCAGCACCGTCTTCACCTTGTCGGGAGCCCCGTCACGTACAGCATTGAGAAGGGTCTGTAGTCTCTGGATTTCGTTATCTTTAATTTTTATTACTCTAAGTAATTCAGCTTCGTGCTGTCTCAAGAGTGTTTCTCGCACAGCTTGGAGCTCCTTCATTTTCTCCTCATGAAGTTTGACTTTGAGCTCTGTCACCACCACTGTACTTTTATGCTGTTCGTGCTCTTTGATCTGCTTAACCTCCTGATTTTTCTCTCTTTCCAACTTGCTGACCTACAAGGCACATAAAAATATTTTTAATCAACAGAATGATTAATACAAATTATGGTATTATCTAAAACTAATACAGATCCCTTAACAATATCAGCCCTTAGTGCTGTTACGTCTGTGCCCTAGAGCGAAAGCCCAGTCAGGCAGTGATACCTCACACAGAGCTACCTGTTTGGAGTTTTAGTCATTCTTTGTGATCAAATGCTTTACTACATATTAAACATCCTCTTTTTAATGAGGTTCTGGGTAAAACTAGGCTCACTGAGCTCTGCCTCACAGCCTTCATGCTCGAGGCTTACAGAAGAGCAGTTCACTCTCCTGAAGCATTCCTGGGGAGAAAAAAAAAACATGACAAAATTAAGAAGTGGGTGTTCACTACATTGTATTTAATTACTGAGATGTTTATTGGGAAAACATTGCTTTTTCCCAATAGATGCATTTTTCTTCCTCATTTGACACAGTAAGGTTTCCTTGCTAGGAATACACCTCAGCCTGCCTCAGAATGAGAACACCTTACACCAAACCATGCAGGTGTAAGGAAAGAACTCTGACATTATGGACAACTTGGAGAATTCTTGTAAGGGAAAAGTAAGTTGTGAAAATAAGAAAAAGAAGCCTGAGAAATTTGTAGCAAAGACATTTCTTTCCCTGGAAACCATCATAAGTGGAAATATCTGCATTTTTAGAGAAAGAGGAACAAAAAGGTATCATTCTGACTTTGCAGATTTTTGGTACTGAGGATAAAAGTCTAAGCTGATCTATTTTTATAATTAAATTATATAATGAAGCTGATTCTATTTTTATAATTAAATAATAATCCCTTAAAATCCTACAGACACTTTAATTTGCCCAATTCGGTGCCTAAAACGCGTGAGTTAACACAATATAAGTATCATAAATTTATGCACGAGGCACCACACCCAGGTGAAGGACCCGTCCCTACCCAAACACTAGAGCAAGTGGATGCTCAGAACTGAGCTAACGTGGGGGCCAGGGGTGCTAGAAACAGACTGATGCTGGAGATTATACATTTAGGAGTCAGTCAGCATCTTGTGGAGTAAGTTTGAGCCCTGACTTTATTTTCTAGCTGGCTTTCTGTAGCAGCTCTCACACCACATCCCCAAAGGAACGTGTGAGCAGTGAGATGCTGAGCACACTCAGGTGCACAAATCCACACTGTGCTGTGCACACACGAGTGTGCAAGACAGAAAGAGCTCTGTGCAAGCCACTGTGAAGCCCTAAACAATTGCATCCTCTCAGGTGCTTTTTAAGCAATGAATTATTCAGAGGAAATAACTAACTGTACCTGACTGCAGAAGGGTCAGATGACATTTCAATTTAAACCCATGCTGTAAGCTCAAAATGCCATAATGAGAAGTGGCTGGGAGGGCAGGGGGGAGGAAACAAGGGTCTTCAGTCTTAAAACTGCAAGTGCTGCTTCACAACAAGAGGATTAAGAGGTGTTCTGTTTTTATACGTATAAACACAACCCCTCCCCTTAGAAGCTTCCTTAAAAATTGGATTCATAGTCTACAATGCCTAATAATGATGCAAATTAAGGGAAAAAGGCAGAATATCACTCTGTCCCTGCATGGTAGTGCGTTTCTGAAATGAAAAAAACACCAAAGTTTATACTGATAAACTAATTTGGAGGATAAGGGAAAAGCAAATCAGTTCTCCATGCCCCGACTGAGCAGTGGTTTGAAGGCTGTGGCTGAAAGCTCTCAGAGAAGAGGCTGGGGCTGCACCAGCGCTCGCTCCGAGGCTCGGGGGGAAACTGTGGCTCCCTAAACTGTGGCAGTCAGAGCAGGAGGCAGAGCTGAGGCCTGTTTCCATACACCTGCAAGCTGTAAGCCAGCAGAGTTTGGGGGATTTTGAACACAAAATCCAAATTAAATTGGTGTAAATGTGAAAGAGGAAAATCATGAAAGAGAATTTCTGAATGGCACAGAACTGCCCTCAGACCCCTCAGTGTGGCCATCCTCAGCAAGAGGTAAATATTTACCAGAAAAAATTGCAGTCAGAGAAACAAAAGCCGTGGACAGCTTTCAGCTCGTCACAATTGTGCCATCTGTTCTGAGCAGCTGTTTGTTTTTCCAGATTTTTGCTGGCATTTAGCCATGTGATTTTTCAAGTTCATTTCTTGCTGGATGGGGAGCAAGCGTGCTGCCCACAGCCGAGTCCTGCCTGCCCAGGGACTGGCCACCCCACTGCTCAGCTCTCCCACCGAGAGCCCTGCCACCAAAGCACCCACACTCTCAGGGGTCTTTTGTACCACACAGGCACATAAAACCAGGGGGGTGTAGGTTGGACATTAGGAAAAATGTCATCTCCAAAGGGGTTGCCCAGGGCTGTGGGGGGGTCCCCACCCCTGGAGGGGTTTCCAAGCCGTGGAGATGTGGGGTGAGGGACACGGGGCAGTGGGGACCTGGCAGGGATGGGGAACGGTTGGACTCCATGACCTTAAAGGTCTCTTCCAAGCAAATGAGATTTGATTAATTTCTGTGATTCTTTACAGGTGCTATAAACATTAGGGGATCAATTCAAACAGCTGCAGTAGCGGGGTTCCCTCTTGTTTCCCACAGGCCAGCTCTGGGTGCCCACACTGCCCAGCAGCGGGGCGAGGAGCGGCCGGGGGCAGAGGCAGCAGCCTGGCCTGGCTCCGCTTGGGGGGGGGATGCACACCTTACTCTTTTCCTGCTGGAGCTCTATCTGGATGTCGGTGAGCTTGGCCCTGAGCTCCTCATTGGCTGCCTGCAAGGCTGCCAAGGCGTCCGGCTTCTCCCCTCTGCCGCGGCTGCTGGAGCCCTTCTTGGACATGGTGAAGGCGCGGCGGGGAGGGTGCTGCCCGGGGGCCCTCTGCCCAGCGCTCGCCCCGGGCTCCTCGTCCTGCTTCAGCCCTCTACATTGTCCTGGGTGCCTGGAGGAGGGAGAGGACACGGCTGTGCCTGGAGGAGGGAGAGGACACGGCTGCTGTCAGGGTGCTGGAGCTGGGTGGGGCAGGAGGCACCCCCAAACGCGTGGTGCGAGGTGCACGCCAGCTAACGTGGGTCCTCCTGGGGTAGACAAGAGCTAGAAACATGGTCAGATGAAACAGCAGTTTGTGTGACACCTCTGCAGAGCAAAACAGTTAAACCACAAACTCTAAATGTTTTCTGTCACTTCATTTGCACTCAAATTCACACAGTGCAGGGGATGAGGAGGTTCAGGAGGGACATCCGAGCACCATCCCTTGGCATTGTCATGGCTTGGAGACAGCAACAGCTGGGAAATGTATTTCAGTACAGACAGAATACTTCACGTGCTTTAAAAAAAGGCAAGAATAATAAAATGGTTCATTTCCTACAAATACTTTCCAGATATCCATGATGAAAATAATAGAAGTAATAAAATCAGCAAGAAGCTACGGAAGCAAGCAGGGATCACCCAAAGGCAGCAGAAGCTTTCCATGTAGGGGTGTGCAATGCATCATCACAGCAGCAATCAATATCTATACAGGCGTATCTAAGGCTGGAAATGGAGTAGGTGCTTTATTTGCATTGAGAGGTTTTGAGTCAAATCTAAGCAAAAAGACCCTGAGCCAAGCAAATTCATCCTGTTAAACAGTAGAGCACCAGGCAAAAGTGGACCCAGAGTCACAGAATTCATTTATTAATATAGTCTGAACTCTATGCCAACTCATTACTCCAAACACATTTAGAAACTATACAAAATAGACAATTTACAATGATAACTTCAGATTTGTCAGTAAAAGAGATACTAATATGCTAAGTACAGTGCTAAAAGCTACGTGCATTCCTTGACTTTTATTTCAAAGTTCTCCAGCAGGACTTTGCCCAAGAATAAGCAGCAGTGTTCTGGAACGGGTGAGTGTTATCCAAGACTGTGCCCAGTTTAGGACATTGTATTATTGGTGAAAGTCAAAGACCCTTTATAATCAATACCATTAACAAAAGAGTGTAAAAGTTATTGAAAACTTGCAAAACCCATATTCTACCTTAGTGTTACTGCCAGACATAGGGAGCCCAAGAGCAAGGCACAAACTCACTGCAGAGAACTTGCAATCTGGGGCAAAGGCAGGCACAGGCAGGGAGACAGAGGGTCCTCTGTCTGTTAATGCCAGTGCTGCATTCATCCAGGGTTCAGAAAACTGTCAGAACTTCTCAGAGGAAAAAACCCTCACAGTGATATGACGAGGGGTAATGGTTTCAAACAGGAAAAAGGGAGATTTAGATTACAAATGAGGAAGAAGTTCTTCAACATGAGGGTGGTGAGACCCTGGCCCAGGTTGCCCAGGGAAGCTGTGGATGCTCCATCACTGGAGGTGTTCAGGACCAGGCTGGATGGGGCTCTGAGCAACCTGCTCTGGTGGGAGGTGTCCCTGCCCATGGCAGTGGGGTCAGGACTAGATGATCTTTAAGGTCCCTTCCAATCCAAACCTTTCCATGATTCTATGAAATCTCTGTAAAAACAAATAGTTAAGCTATTCATCAAATCAAATCCCTGTGATCAGTGACTTGTCTGCACAGAGGTGAGCTTGGCTGACGGTGCCACAGTTTGTCCTAACTTAATTTGAGTCATTTCTCAGAGCTCTTGAGTCAGCAGGAGGGTGTTCAGGTTGCTGTCAGTTCTCTCTCTAAGCAGTATTTAACCTGGTGCTCATCAACAGCACAGACAGACTTAATTTGATAGAACCCTGAGGATAGCAAGAAATTCTGGGCAAAATGCTGTGTCCCAGAGGCCTCGTTCAGCTCTGGAGCAGTGGAATGTAGGTGCTGTCTGCTCCATCCCAAAATATGGATGGTTCTTTCACATTTTGTCTATTTTCTGAAGGATCTTTTAGAACATTACTTATCAAAGCACTATGGGAGAAGAATCCCCACGCTGCAACACAAGTTCCTTGGTAATTATTCCATGCAATTTTTCCATCAGTGGCTATGGGCCATGGCTGTGAAAACCCAGTTATTCCATTTAAACAAACAACAGCAGCACGTGCAAAGAACCAGTTGCTGCTGTGTCTCTAGGCAGAGCTGACTCACTGTCAACCTTTGAAAATTGCCTGTGAGTGAAATCCTGTGTGAACAGCCTGGAGGAGCAGCTGACAGCCCACGCAGGAGAGACACCCCCACGGGAGTGCAGGCTGGGGAACACCAAGAGAAGGGTCAGAACAACACCCAGAGAAGAGGGGGATCCTGAAGCCCGTGGTAACAGGGCAGGTACGAAATCCAGTGGGATAAAGGCTCAGTCATCCCACAAGTTCTCAGACAAGATCTGGGCCAGCTTCTGACCCAAGGGCGAGGGCAGCACGGCTGCGCTCTGCCGGAGCACCCAGCATGGACTGAGAACTTTACAACACCTAAACTTACAGAAGAATGTAAAATCTGATACAAAAATGTTCCCCTGGAAAACTTTGACTGACTTAGACAAAACAGTACCCTGAAGAGATCACATTTATTTCCCAGCTCAAAAACTTCCTGGGATTAATTTTTAACTGCCACTGCATTTCTATTGCCAAGTAAACCCTTGCTTTAGAAAATCTGTTTAAGTTATACTATTAAAATACACAAAACAGCTCAAATTTGGGAAGATATTTCCAACCTCGTTAATACTAACCTTGTTAACGTGGACAACAATCCTCTGGGAAGATGACCTTCAATGCCTTGGGTTATTCATCCCGACTCAGCCAAACCCACAGCAGAGCAGCTCCAGTCCCTGCCCAAGCACGAGCAAAGCGGCTTAACAGTTCAGGGCAGCTGTAACCATAAACCAACAGAGAATAACAGTAACATAACAATATGATAATAATAGGAAAATGAGAGCTTAACGATAACAACAACAGCAGCAACCACCACCACAATAATTGCAACAGCACAGCTGGATTTAAATCCTAAGAGCCAAACCCTGCACCCATTAAGGAGAAGCAGAGGGAAGCGGCTGCCTCGGGGGATCTGCAAATGGGATGTGAAGCTGGGAGAGGGCTGAGAGCATCCAGGGGAAGTGCCCGGAGTTGGGGAGCAATGAGGCAAAGCTGCTGAGAGTGGGGGAAATTAAGTAGGACAAGCAGTCACTACAAATCTGTGCTAGGTCACAGTAAGAGTGGGGAGGCTCAGATTTAGAGAAAAAGGAAAGGGGGAAAAAAAATCCTGCTCTTAACTGGCCAGACTGAGGTATTACAAGGAGTCTTAACTATTGTTTCTCAGACTGATGGCTGACTTTGTAGCCTTGACAGCTCTATAAAAAGAAATGTGTTTTGTTGGTCAAGGAAAGAGAAATAAACACCATTTTACAGATGTTGCCTGAAACCCCTGTAAACAGGAGCAGATGCTCTTGGCATTTAAGATACTCGCTTCTTTGTGCAGGAAGATGCAATACTCAGTGATCTACAATGGAGGGTTTCAAAACTCTCTTTCTTCCTAGCTAAAAAATGGGGCAGCCCATCGCCCTGGGCAGCGGGTTCTCCCTGCTGTGGTGAATGAGGCACTTGTGCAGATCACAATCATGCTCTTAAATGAGACCTCACAGGGATCCGTGCAGCAGGTGGAGCCAGGTTAAGTCACTACCTGGGGAAACGAGAAGCAGCACAAAACAGGCTTCTAACTGCCTACATTTCAATGTCAGACACCATAATTTGAATGATTTCTGAGAGTAAGTTCAATCAGAAGGA
The DNA here is from genome assembly GCF_000691845.1 of Merops nubicus. Lineage (NCBI taxonomy): Eukaryota > Metazoa > Chordata > Aves > Coraciiformes > Meropidae > Merops > Merops nubicus. Next base: position 2,900 of record NW_008592909.1, on the reverse strand, counting down.
TTATTTTTGACAGGCAAGGACTATGAGAATTTTTGCTTGTTTGCTTACAGAAAATAAAACCGAGGAACTGACACAAGTAAAACAAAAGGTGAAAATGTTACAAGAGAAGCTGGGAGAAGCTCAAGCCCAGCTGCTGACTTTCCTGGGGACAGTGCATGGCTACAGCACCACGTCGTTGGGTGCCCTGCACACACACACACACACACACACACACACACACACACTCTCCCTGGTGTCCCTGGGAACCCGGGCAGCAGACCCACCATTTCCTGACCTTCTTGCAGGCACTGTCTCAGAGAGCCCCTCGGGAGTGTCATGCTGAGGAGGGCACCATCCTGGCACCTCCCTGCAGAGCTGGGGACTGAAAGGTGGCTAAGCATGGTTTGCTTGGGGGAATTCTGTCTGAGGCTGACTCGTAGCATCTTGAGTCCTCATATTTTCAGTGTTTAAGCTTTTAAATTTTGTTTAGAATGCTACTGAGGTTTAATTGGGTGAGTTGACACATTTCATGACAACTATCTGCCTAAATCTGATTTTTTCAGATCACTAAAAGGGACACAGCAATGACCCAAGGGGGGAGCCCCTCTGCTGGGAGCCCAACAAGAGGGAGTTTGGGCTTTTCAGCATGGGGAAGAGAAGGCTCTGGAGTGACTTTCTGGTGGTCTTCCAGGACTTTGAAAGGTCTGTCAGAAAGCTGGGGACAGACTTTTGAGCAGGGTCTGTTGGGACAGGACAAGGGGGGATGGTTTGAAACTAGAAGAGGGAGATTCCAACTAGAGAGAAGGAAGAAGTTTTTGACACTGAGGGTGGTGAGCCCCTGTCCCAGGCTGCCCAGAGAGGTGGTCGCTGCCCCATCCCTGGCACCATCCCAGGGGAGGTTGGCCGGGGCTCTGAGCACCCTGCTCTAGCTGGGGATGTCCCTGTCCCTGCAGGGGTTGGACTCGATGGGCTTTAAAGGTCCCTTCCCACCCAAACCACTCTGTGATTCTATCATAAAAGGTAGAATCTAAAAGTGGTTACCTTATTTCAAGAACACAAGGCTTGTATTGCAACATTTGCCTTAAGCAGGTCCACAAAACCTCTAAAGATCTGAAATATCATCAGCAGGGTGTCCCTGTTGTGCCATAAGGGCAGCCCAAGTGTGGGTGGCTGAAGCTGCCAGAGGCTGCAGCCGCTCAAAGCCCCCCCCAGCCTGTGTCCAGCGTCCATCCCCCCAGACACCAGTGCCAGGAGACCTTCTCTGAGAGCCCAGCTGTGGCTCATGTCTACACGTCCCACAGCAAGTCTGAGGTGACAAAGAGGAGGGGACAGCACTGACTCTCAGATCCTACAGGCTCCCATCAGCACAGTGTGGCCGAAGGGTCTGACATCAGGAACATCTTCCAGACTGGAATGCCAAAGCCTTAATGAGATTTTCCCAGAGAAAAGTCAGCCCCCCTGCCAGTACTTAAAGGAATAAGCCTGCTTCAAAGAGAAATACAAAGAAAGTAGCTGAGGACACTGTCAATTAAATCTTTAAGGATAAAAAGAATAATGATAAAACTTAGACATAGCCAAGAATAACATTCAAGGATTAAGAGATCCAGATAATGGGAATTTAACGCGCATTGGTAACGGTCTGTCTGGACAAATGAACTGATAGCAATGAGAAAAAATCTGAAAAAAACCCAGAAACCTGTTCTGCACACCGTGCTTCCCAGCACAGACACCCGTGGGGAGCAGGGAGGTTCCTGAGGGCTGCGAGCACGGCTCCCGTTCTCCTGGTGAAGGGCCCACTGCCCCTGGGACTGCTCGTGGAGGGGGGGGCAGCAGCCTGCCGGGGGCAGGGGCCCCG
>NW_008592909.1:0-1035 GCF_000691845.1 Merops nubicus | reverse complement strand
CCACCCGTGCCCGGGAGCAGGGGTGGGGTGCTGCTCGGGGGGTGGCAGTGCCAGCAGAGATGCTGCCGCTGGGTTTGTTCCTGGACACATCCACGCCCCGGCCAGCAGAGAGGCCCTGCAGGTGCCCTTGGGCTGGGAAAGGCACACGCTGGAGAGTGACAGAAGCAGCCCCAGAGGATCCCTCCGTGCCCCAGAGCTGGCCCTGTGCTTCCTGGGGCAGGAGGGCAATGCCAGCTGGGGCTGAGGAGCTTCGGTGCTACCAGCCACTCACTCCCATGGCTTCACTGGAACTTTACTCTATCCTATGCACATTAGTGAATGATCAGTAACGATACAAAGACCTTCATTCATGAAACTCTTTTGGTTTCAAAGACATTATGAAACTCAAACTAATGAAGCCTTCAGGCTCTTGAACGTCTAAGTATGGAAAGATTAAAATGAGCATAAGCAGTATATGTAATTAGTGATCAGGTTGATTTATCTCTGCTAAACCAAGGAATATAATCACACTTGCTGTTCACCTGCAAAAATCACATCGAATTTGAAGGCAAACCCAGGAAACCCGACCATTAGTGTTATATACAACAATGACATCACGCCAGAGAATAAAAGCTTCAGTGAGCACGTTACATGCACCATTCCCTTCTCCCTGTCCTCTCCACGCTGAAGGAAGCCGTGGGAAGAGTAATCAAAACCAAGCCCAGAGCATGGATTTCATTCTCCAGGAGTGTGATGCCCACAGGGGCCCCTCAGGTGTTCGCTGCCCTGCAGAGCAGGGAGGGATGGACAGTCTGGGGCTGTGGGTGGTCTGCTGGGTGGGTGCTGGGCTGTTATTCCCGGGGATAACAATGGGAAATCAGAGTGAGCCAGGCAGCTCTCTGGAGACACAGGCAGTGGGACAAGGGCCATTGTTGGCACGGTGAAAGGGGCTGTTTGTGCCCGCTGAGGGGCAGGGCTGGCCTCGCCCGCAGAGAGCCCATCTGGGCACTGCTGGGCAAGCGCCAGGGTTAGGACTCTGTTCCTCCCAAAGGCTGG
>NW_008592908.1:0-3919 GCF_000691845.1 Merops nubicus | reverse complement strand
GAATGAGGACTCGCTTCTCACACTTGGCTTGAACCATATCCAGTGTATGGGTTTGGTATATGCTCACTGAACTGTTTCGAAAATATTCCCATTAACTTCAGTTGCCTTTGTCTTGAGTAGTCAATATGTTTGGTTTAACCAAGCACCAACAGATTTCACACCCCACGCCAAATTTGGCGTTTTACTACACAACCACAGTAAAGATACATCTTGAAAAACCATTCTAAATAGGTGTTGGGGGTGAGTGAAATGAAAATTTAGTGAGAATTTGGCACCTGTATTCTAGTAATTCTTGTTTCCAGAAGCAGCAGGAACAATGAAGACACGTTTGTTGCTAGTGACAGGAACCACCTTTAAGTTTAAAAAGCTAATACAAAACTGCAAGATAACTAGCAGAAATGACTGAATGACTTCAAGCAATCAAAACTAAACATTATTTCAGAATACTTTTTTTTTTTCATGGGAGTTTCCTGGGGGATGCAAAAATTTTAATTATACAGACAAAACTAAGATCCTAAACTAAAAAATAAAAGCAAGACTTCTACTGCAGAAAGTTGATTTCTTGTGCAAAGTCACAACAAGATTCTACTATTCTGTATCTGCACATGAAATATGAAGTCTTCTACTTACCCATCTTAAAGAGAACAAGGTCAATTGTTCTCCCTGTTTTCTACCCAAACTAGTGATTTTTATGTATTAAGCTTTTTTACTCAGAAATCCAAGTTAAGATAAAAAGAAAAAAAAAAAAAAGATAGAAAACCATAAAGCTGAATTGTCAAATGACAACTGAAAAATGCAGATCTTGTATTTCTTCCAATGGTCTTAAAAGTAGTGGTTGCTTAAATTTCCAAAGTAGCTTTCTTTTTTTGAAAGATTCTGAGCTTTTCTGTATAAATCTGTTGACTGAGTAAACCTGACAATGTAAAACAGGAATGCTTTCAACGGCCTGTATAGAAACACACTCCCATGAGGTAAAATAAAGATGATCAAAATATGTCTCAGTGTAGCTGTTGGTGGAAAAATATAGAATATACACTGTGCTTTGTTTATGTTGTTCTTTCATACCTGTAAAGTATTAGACTGATAAGTATTTTGAACAGCCATCACTCCCTTTGAAAAGTATTTATCAGCCAGATGATAATCTACTAGCTCTTCATACATTTTTAGCTAAAGAAGCCCTGTCTGACCTCAGTTTGGGGAGGAAGCTACCCTGCATATCTGAAGAAGTGAAAATTAATTTCCTTCTAAAAATATGTTTAATTTTTCTTATTAAAATTATTGTCATTCCCCAAACATAGATTCACTCCAACATTTTATTTGTTGTGAGTATATAGGATCAGGTAAGTTTTGATACTGTTGCTGTTAATCAGCACATCAATAATGAAGACAATCCTGATAAGACCAAGGAAGTCACAGTGAGAAGACACTGGGTTTTTTTAATACAACATTGTTTTTATTTCATGGTTTTGAATGTGTCATTTGCATATATGTGCCAAAAGGAATGATAAATGTTAGTTATAGATAAAATAATTGTACAGTGTGTCAGACAAACTCCTGTCTGTTAAGGAATGCTAATGTGAAACTTGAGATTTTTTGCAAGGCCTGTAACTTTGGGTTTAGGAGGATGAAAAGCGTGAAAAAATGAGATGTTTTATCTAGTGTGGAAGTTGGAGTCAATTCTTTTGTAGTCTGAATGTCATGTGCCTCTTTTTTTGTACCTAATCGGTAGCTGCTGGACAAGGCTTATGTGTTTTGTGGCCCACATTTTTTTTGAGAGTTCTTCCGCAATGGATAATCCAAAAAAATCAAAACTTATTCTGCTGAGATTCTCCACAACATGATTCCTTTCGCAATGCAGCAAAGCACCTGTACTACTTTGTGGGCATTAAAACCAAACCTGCATATTATCTTTTGATCTGGTGTTCTGACCTTAGCAGGAAAGGTCTCACTGGTGGTATGCACAGAATGAAACAACAGTATACCAAAAAATGTTAGGAATAAAGTTTGTGGAGTACATAATCCACTTCTGAGTCCCTTCTGATGGCTTAACATGACAATACTTAATGTTCTATGTGTGGATGATGATTTTTGGATGCAGTGCTTGTTATTAGCTTTCAGCAGTGTACATTAACAGTTAAGTTACATAGTCCTTAAAGGGCCTTATGCACATCATAGCTACTTTTTCTTCATTTTGGTTTTGATGGCTTATGCTGTCAAATTCAGCACTGTTGTCAGAAAATGTTATGCAAAATCAAATTGTTTCATGTCATAAATAGCTGTATTATCGTTTGCAATTTGCCCACCCATGCTAAATCAAAGTTATAGCTTGCTGGGCTCAGAGCAGAAGAAGAAAGGGGAAACTGAATTCTTTATCTTAATCTTTATTATCAACTATAAATTTAAGCATCTTTCTGTGCTATTGCTAATCCTCTGGAGCATTTTTCTGGAATCGAGAGCTCAGGAACTTATTTTGAGACTGGCATGTGGAAAGTGATGGGAAAATACATTCCTGGAACTAAAGAGTCTTAAACTTTATCACAGTGTCTGAGGGCGGGGGAAGGAAGTGAGAATTCAAGTCTGAAAACAAAGTTTTATTAACCTGTGGGAATTTTGGCTGAACAGAACTATCCCTACCAAAGTTACTCTGTACACAAAAATATTAACAGGGCATGATCCAAAAAATAATTCTATCTTGCTTAGAGAAATTGTATAGTAAAATGGCAATATTGTAAACATAACACTATCATAAGCTTAATCCTTATTTCCATATTTTGAAGTGTAGTTGTCTGACCAGTTTTCTGAAATTCTCACAGGAAAATAAGGAAATTATATATTCTGTATTAATATGCTTATATGATACTAGCTCTCTTCATGATTAGTAAAAACCCTGTAGTGGATTTTCTACCTTGTATGATGTATTTGTACATTGCCTCTGATTACAATTGGAATCTATATTTAGAATCTGGCAGAAGAGAATAAAGGGAAATTTTTATCATACTAGACTTATTTCCTCAGAAATAATTCCCAAGTTTCCCCCTCTAACATTATACTTGTTATACAGTAAAGGCTTAACCTTATCCTTGTGTCACCTAGAAAAGAACTATTTCTCCATTCAGTGATTTTACTTTTCAGGTAAGTTTATTCTAACTGACTGCACTTTCTGAAGTTAACAGAATATTTTTGCAGACCGTGTCTGCTTCTAGAAGTGATAACACTTAATGTTCATTGTTACCAACAAGGATTGGTGCACAGAACCTGACCAACAAAGTATTCCATTCTCTATGTGCTATACTTTGAATAAAATTTAGAGATCACAGGAGTCAAGCTATCTTCTTCAATGGGCAACATCCAAGGAGAACTCTCTTTGTTCTTCTGCCTTTGATCTCAATCCCTGAGTTCCTGAATCCAGTTCCTGTCTTCTGCTGAATCCAGGCTGGACTCTGGAGGAGTTTGATACTGGTTTTGTATATATTTGTTATATTTTATTATGTTTTTATTAACATTATTATCTTTCCTTTCTCTTGCTATGTTTCATTAAAGTTGTTTTAGCTTTTTTTCCAACCTGTAAATGTCTCTCCTGTATCCCCTTTTGCTTCCTCTTTTGGGAAGGGAGAGGAGTTAATAGAGCATCTCTCATTCATTTAGTGGACATTCCAGCCTCTAATCCATGACAGCTCCTTTAGGGAAGCACCTTTTTAGTCTTAGAGGATAACCCTGGAATGCTGAGAGCAGCTTAAACCATGTACCTCTAGCAGTTCCAGAATTTGTTAAAGCCCAGTGAAAATTTGGTTTCGACATTCAGCAGTTCCACTTGGAGTCACAGGTGCCAGTTTGTAGAGGTAGAAAAATCCCCTTTTTTACTAGGCCATAGGGAGACCTTCTCTAGTTTCCCTATGTCGCGTGAAGGGAAGGGGGTAGG
>NW_008592907.1:0-37517 GCF_000691845.1 Merops nubicus | reverse complement strand
TATATATATGTATTTATTTTATTTTTTGTTTAATAGATTGCAGTTTTATGTGACCTTCTGATAACTTTGGGTCTGTTGGAGAACACAGTTTTATTAGAGGTATGCCATAGACATTAATGGTGAGGGCATCACGCTTTCGCAGAGTCCCTTTTTTTGAGTGTGTGAGCTCTCTCTTTTGCTACAGTTTATCTGATGAAACTACGAAGTCAGCCTCTTTTTCTGTTTCCTTTTCCATGGGCCATGTATGACAAACATTCTTATAAATGGAGCACGGGGGCTGTTCCACTGCAGTGCTGGTTCATTCTCACACCAGGTCCTTTTTTGATTGAATGAGACAGGGGTCACGTGGAGAAAAAAAGCATCACTCTAACCACAAAAATTGGCCAAGAACCTCACTACATCCACTGCAAATCCTTGTCCCTTTTGAACTAATCGGCTAACTGGTGGCAGCAGAAAACTCATCCTCTGCTGCTAAGGAAAACAAAACAAAATGTTAATTTTCCCCAGAGATTTACTGAGAGAAAACAAGTTGGATGCTGGAGTGAGAATTACCATGAGTACTAAATTTTGCATTCTGCTTCCAGCTCATCTTTGCCCAGTCCCATTCCTTTGCCATCACAGCTCATTCCCAGTCTGCAGGCTGCTGCTACCACATTCATTTGCAGTCAGTGTGACTATTCTCAGGGCGTTTTCTGATTACTTGTGGTTTTGTCAGTCTTTTTTTGGTAGGCCTTGATCAGAAGTCCACATCAATCTCTCTTTGCTTGCTTTTACTTCGTTCCTTCTGTCATGTTTGGCCACAGTCCGTGTTACTCTTTCAGCTCCCATTGTGATTCTCTTTTTCTTTTGCCAGTCTTCTTGTGTCCCCATCTTTGCTTCTTTCCTGTCCCTACCTTGTTATCTGAACTCAGTCTTTCCATCCCACTCTTGAATTTGTGGACTCAAGCATATTGCAAATCCCCTGTGAGCTGTATTCAGAGGCAGAAATTGCTAAAGGTTAGATGAAAGTACTTTCAGTGTCTAGTGGTTGTTGTCCAGGGAATCTGACCACTTAGATGTATTTATTACCAAACACCTGTTAGCCAATATTTTTCTGAGATTTATAATTTGGATAGATTTTAGTGGAGACAATAATTGAAAATTATACACAAAGACCAAACTGAAGAGTTTGCATGTACAAAAGCCTTGGAAAAGTTGCTTGTGGTGTTTTTTTTGCTAAAGCCAGAGCCTTGTAGCATGAACTATTGGCTCACCTGAGCAGCCTTTCATTCCTGGAGGTATATGCAGTTTTTATTTTGAAACTGTTGGTTGGGGAAGAATAATGCAAGGTGATGCGCTTTAGTAGCGGAATGGGCATCATGTTCAATTGTTGGATGTGTTACCGAGTTTTTCCACATGTATTTCCTGGACAAGACATTTTCAGCTCAGAAGTGATGAGAATTTTGCAAAATATGTGGGGAAAAAATGAATGAATCTGAAGAATGTGATATGAATTAATTTAGTCTCAGGCATTAGTATGTGGAAATGACCAATTATGTATGTAAAAAACATTCAGATTTAACATAGTGAATGTTTCCATTTGGTGCTTGAGCTATAATAGACAACATTTTGAAAGGGATTAGGAGAAATTGAAGCCCTACTAGTTCCTGTTGTCGCTTTGAACTTTAGACAAAGATTTCCATCTCTTAACACCAAACTTGTATGAATATGCATTAGTAAAGGGATCCATCTTTCTCCGGCTGATGCTTACAAGTCTTTATTATAGAATGATAAATCAGTATTTGCAATTCTGTTGATCAGCAAAATCAACTGAAAGCACCACTCCTTCACAGAAGATTGTCCATGCCATGAAAGCAGGTTAAATAGGGTCAGAATTGCAGCTCATCCTAAAATACAAATGCTTAATGTGAAGTGGATCTCCAGAAAGAGTTGAAGAGATGAGAAGATAGGTAACTTGCCTTTTGGCATCTCAACAGAGCCTGGGTTTCTGATGCTAACTCTCTGAGAGAAAAGCAGTGATTTACCTTAACCCAAGCCAAAAGGAGGTGTATTTTCTCAGATGTGGGAAAGAGGCATGTGCTCACACCTTACCGACTGCTGCTAGAGACGGCATGGTTATTCCCCTTGAGTGAAAACAAGAAAGGTAGGAGAATCTACCTTGCTTCCCCCCCCCCCACTTAAAAGACAATTTTTTAATAGTGAAATCCACAGACACCTTTTGTATTTTGGAAATATGAAACACAAGTTTTTCTTAAATGCAGTGGAGAAGGGGGCATTTTCCTTTGAACACACCAGGACATTGTACCTTCATGACCTAACAGCCACAGATTTGGTGAGCAGCTGGTTTTCCTCTGGGAGCGTTGATATCCAACTTGTCAAGCATTCAGCTGGTGGCTAGCAGCACAGTTCTCCTGCTGCTGAAAGTTGCCTGTCCAGAAGTGTTTTTTTCCATTCATGTTTTCAACAAGACCGTTGTGTTTTCTGATGTATTTTAAGCACTGAAGCACTGTAGTTTCCCTCCAGATGGACTGACAGACCAGCAAAAGGAACTAGAGAGGAACCCTAGCCTTTGGGGGTAGGAGATGCTCCAAAAATGGAGATTTCTTTTTGAGATCATCTTCAGGAAGAATGAAAGATGGTGATGCAGTTATGTGATCCTTTGCCCACTGTCTTCAGGTATTTCTGAACAAACACCAGGGGCCAGAACATCTTCCTGGCACAGCAGTATTGGGGTTGTGAAGAAGGTGGCCTGAGCAGACCTGTTGGTTGTCCTTTGTACCTGAAGCACAGAGAGTAAAAGCAGAATACTCGGACTGTGTACTGCATGCAGTCTGGAGAATTGATGAAACCCACATGTGAGGTCTGGTGCTGAGCCTGCTTCCAAAACAAGAGAGCCCTAAACAGATGTTTTTCAGGTCAGAGTAAAACTAGGAGGTAGTTCCATGTCTTAGCCATAAACATCTTGACCCATGAGCATGCTGCTAGTTCCCTTACGTTATGGAAAAGATAAATGACAACCCAGTCTATTTCTGTAATATTTCAGAACAGCAAAACTGGTGAATTAGAGATGCTAGGAAATACTAGAGTTAATGAATTCCCTATGCAGTTCACTTAAAGCAATTTAATTTTAAAGAGAAAGGCCTTCCAATAGCATTAAAGCAATTTCACAGCTTAAATTGATACAGTCATGCCTCTGTAGTGAAAAGTGAATTATCCTTTCTATTACTGTCTTTGAAAACTGCATGTAGCTACATCTGAATTCTAGACATAATGATTAGACTGATCTGTGCATAGTTGAAAGTGACCAATCTCATTTTTAGAAGATATTTCCTAATAAATGTGTCTGTTTACCAAATAGAGTTTCAGAAGGGAAATCATTACTCATTTACTGAATTTAAACATAGAGGGCAGCTCTTTATAGTCTAACTTTTAGTAATTGCTCTAAATATACAACAGCTACTTTATAGAATATATTAACATGTATTAATAACAGATACAACTCTTTTTGAGAGGAAAAGTCTGTCAGCTCTTAAAAGATATCCACTTTCTAACACTTAATGTTAAATTCCTGTAACAGTTTTAATCACTATCAGTTATTTCTGAATTTGAAACAATCAGTTTGGAGAAGCTGAAATTGAGGCAGAAGCAAATTTGGTGCCCTGTATCCATTCAGTATTACGAACTTGTTTCATAGGTTTAAAATAAATATTTTAATTTTAAGTATGAGCTAAGATGCAGAGATAAAAATTATTTGCCTGATAAGGGCTGAGGCAAATGGGCCCAGCACAGATGGACAGAAGTCTATTAAAATACATAACACTTTAAATAAACAATATAGTCGATCTTATACTTTTTTTTTTTTAATAGAATTAGGCTTTACAGAAAGAGCTGATCTAACTTGATGTCTGTTGTTAAGACTTTTCTATGAAGTGAAGTTTGTCACCACCTTAGGTTTATACCACCTCAACATTAGGAAAAAACTTCTTTACTGTAGGGGTGACAGCAGTGGAACAGGCTGCCCAGAAGGGTTGTGGAGACTTCTTCTCTGGAGACTTCGAAAATCTGCCTCGATGCCTTCCTGTGCCCTTGAAGAACCTGCTTGGGCAGGTGGGTTGGACTAGCAGATCTCAAGAGGTCTCTTCCAACCCCTACCCTTCTGTGATTCTGTGATCATGTGCTTTAAGAGGTCCAGCTGAATTGCACTTGAAAACAAATTTTAAAAATCCAATCTAACTAGATGCAAACACTATAAATTCAGAAATAAGCTGTAGTGTAATTTTTCTCATGGAGACAGATCATGGAGTCTGACTATTTTGACATGATACTTTAAAGAGTGAACACTGTATTAAAAAAACACCCCAATAAAATACAAACTGACTTGAGGACAGTCCTTCATTCTTGCTAACTTTTGAAGAAAGTTGGAATTGTGCTGTGGAGCATGTCCCTTTATGCTAAGGTGGCACGGCGGTTCAGTCCTGCATCCAGCCAGCATCCAGAGCACCATATCCTCACCCTTTCAGCAAGAACCTTGCCATTGCCTGGGTACAAAAATTGTTGTGAGTCCCATTTCTGGATTTTTGTACATACATTTATATACGTCCAAACTGTGGTATATAAAGAGAGGAGACATTTTATTCTTTAAGACACTTTCAAAATGATGGGTTTTTTTTTATTTTTTTTAGGACTGATAATGAGCCAATGGATTTTAGAAACCTTTGGACACACTATGTGATGGGGACATTTGAGTGTTCAGCAGTTCTTTACCAGCACATCGTTTGAATTAGGATTGCAGCAGGATGGAGGTTTCTGTAGGAGATTACCTCATGCACCCAGCAGAACACCAGCCTATCTTAGTTGCTCAGTGCAAGTTTTATGTAGCTTTAATGCAAGTTGAGCAAAACTGCTCTCTTCTGCACAAATTAGCTGCACCATTTGTGCTATTCTAGTTTGTATATCAAGGGTGGGTGACTGATCTGTCTTTATGAGGAGAAATCCCTGGGGTTTGTTTCTTCATGTGAGCAAATAAACTAGGTTCTTAGTTGGTACTTGTGATATAGGAGAGACCAGGACTGTTTTTTAACTCATGCTTCTGCTTTTCATTGTCCATGGTACAAGGTCCAGGTTCACACCACCTCCTACATCCCTTTTTTTCATTAGACGTACAGAATCTCCAACTCAGAAGGTGGAACTCAGAAGACACCTTTTGTGTGAAGACCAGATATAGCTCATTGTTCAAAGGATGTCATGAACAAGCTCACCTCCCAGAATTAACACTGCTGTATCAGAGCTGGTTTTGGTGTGTTTTGGAAAAGGATCCGAATCTGTCTTTGGAAACCAGGCATACCAAAATAAATCCCGTTTCCTTAGAAACTGGAATTGTTGTCTTGTCAGAAGCTTTTTTTTTTCTTCTGCTTTCAGCCTGTTTCTGAAAGCAGATGTTTGGCAACTGACCGCTCCCAGATTCCCAGTGTGGAAAGATCCCAGCTACATCACAGATCTGTTGGTTAGGTGGAGCTGATGCTGGTCTGCCAGGCACTGGTCCTGACCTCTGAGCAATGAGTCAGAACATGAGAATTCCTGAAACGCTTCTCCTTAGGCCATCGCTCATACGTTACAGTTGATAAAAAATAATTTTAAAAAAAAAAAGGCTGCATATAATCTCACTTTACAGTGGTTCAAGGTCAACCATGTAGCACCTTCTGTGTTAGGGTTCCTAATCTGAATACAATACTGTAAGCCTTTATTGGAAACACCAAAATACTTTTGTGGAGCATAACCTCCAAGCACCATGGACAAGTATTGTGTTATGCAAGAGCTATTTCTAGTGTATTAAAGATTAACATCTATGCAGAAAGTTATCAGCACAGGATGTTTATTCCTGATTAAGGTAAAAACCACTCTCTGTTTAGTGATCACTTCTATTTTTAAGAGTTCTCAAATTAGATCTAAAGTTTAGGGTTTTTTAGCCAGGCACTGGCCCATGGAGCAGTCAGGAATATTTTTTCTTAAGAATTGTGTTGTTTACAAGTGACTGACATTTTTGCCTTTGAATTTTCATCTTTGTTTTGAATAAACAAAAAAGTAAATCAGTTCCTTCGCTTTTCCATTGTTTTAGTTCTAGATTCAGGCTGATGAAAGTGTTGATGTATCTCAGAAATACTAAGTTAATTGAACTTGCAAATATTTATTAAAGGAAGCATAAATTTGCATCGGATCAGTTTGCAAAAAAACACTGTTACGATACTTTTAGTTTTCATTGCAATGGTTTAAAGTAGGAGCTGTGTGCTCCTGGGTTCTTTCTTGCATCTAGAGTACTTTATTTTAGGTTAAATATTTATTTTAAGCTAAAGCATAGGTTTAGATAATAAATTTCAGTACAAACATAAGTAACTCACTATGATAGTAGTAGTGATAAAAAAACCCCGAAAATTACATACACAAAGTAGTTTATCATTAACATGTCAAAAAAGATGATATTGCTGCTTGGACTGTGAAAATTGCATAAAAATTTATTTCAAAAATCAAAAAAGGTTAAATGGAGAAAGATTGACTAAGAAAATAAAGTAATATATTCCTAGGGGTGAATTGAGACATCCACTTATTAGGAAGAAAAAAACCCCACAGAATCTAAGGAAGCACTGACTGCAATAGACATTCTTTGGCATCTGTTGCATGTGTATAGGCTGAGAAACAAAGCCATTATTAATTCTGGAATATTAATTTCCATTTTGTGGTTCCAGTGAATTTGGCTGCCCAATTTATATTTTATATTTGACATACCGTAAAAGCACACAAACCAATAAGGAAATGATGAGCAGTAAGAATGCCAGTGGCCCACTCTGAAGGACTTTCTCTAAACACAACTTGAAAGCATGACTGTAACATTTCCAAGTACTTCCCAGTATTTTTGCAAGTGTCAAAGCTCAGAGATTCCACATGGTTTGTAACCAAAAGAAAAAGATCACATATAATCGAGGAAAGCATGGTACAAGACGGCTTGAGTCTCTCAAACTTTTCTTTGGCTGTGTCTAACATCTGACAGTACAGAAGTCATAGGTATGATGTTTTTCTGGAGTTTGCTCAAGGTCTTATTATCTTTGCTTTGTGCATAAGTGTTATAAGTTCTTTCGAAGTCAAAATAAGCTTCTAACTCTCAAGAGTCGGAATAGGAGATTGACGTTTGTACTCTACTTTTGAGGTTTCTTGGAAGTTATTACATGTAACCCTGTTCCCTAGCATACATTAGAGAGGACCAGAGTGGTAGGACTTGCATTCTGTCACGTGCAGCCTCCCTTAGATGCCAGAAAGTTTTAATTGCTTTCAGGATCTTTTCATGCTGCTAGACACACAATATGGGCACTCCCAGGGCCGCTTCCTCCCTCACCATTTAGACGTAAAAGAACACAATAAAAATAAGGTTGCAGAAGCAAATGGGAGTAGTAGGTACATGGACACTGTGTCCCTGGGGACATTTTCCCTGTCCAGTAGCACCAGAAGAGAAAACCACGGCAAGCATGTGTTAGATTGCTTACTACTCCTACCTATGTTTAAATCTCTTCCTGCCACAAACCATGTGCTGCACCTCCTTTGGAGGAGACTGAAGTATTGGTAAGGATTTCATGGGGCAAATGCCTTTGGAGAGGCACTGTGTCTTCACCAGGGGAGGGGGCAGAAAAGGGTGGCATGCAGCATCCTTGGACTCACCTTCCTCCAGCCTCAGCTCCAGGGCAGGGGCAGCCTGGGAGGCTGCTCTGGTTTGAGTTTCCCAGCATCTGTAGCAGTCAGCAGGCTCTCAGCTGGCGAGTTTCAGTCTGTGTGTAGTTTAAGCTATCATATTCTAATCAAAGGATGTCAGTTATTTAAGATTTTTAAGGTTTTCCGAAATGAAACCTGCTTTGGCAGTGATGTTAATGGCACAAATAAAACGTGCATCTCGGCAAAAGCCTTAGCTAGCTGTTTTGCATGTATTTCTTGGACTATTTCTCTCAGTTGCTTAACTTTCATTTCACTTGTTCAAGGGCTCTCAGAAGGGTTCCCAAACTGGTTGTAGATGTCATATCAGCTAGATACATTGGAAGGTGGCTTGAAATATTTAAAACTAAAATCTTGTAAAATGGAGATAAACAGTGAAGATGTTTCTGCTATAGTCATTCTATTGAAGCTATTTATACTTCGTCTGCTTCTATATTTAATTACGTTGCAATTTAAATTCCAGTTGGAATACAGCTGTAAGATGACATATGATGCTTTTAAGCAGTAACACTGTGCTGTTCTTTCCTGGAAAAATTAGTATATCGGATAAATTACGCCATAGTTGACAGGAAGGATTAATTTTGATAGTAAGCTTTAAAGCAGTATGATTGGAAAAAAAAATTATAGGAGCTGTGCATATTTGCTGAAGGATCTGGATTTTCAGATTATTACATGTGTTATGAATTGCAAATTAAGACTACTCAAAAGCATCTCCATCTTCTGTGTCTGCAACCGTGTTCTTAGTCTCCATGATCTGAAAAGCTTTTCTCCTACGAGATTAGAAAATGGTAGGAGTAACTCTCAGCTTTGTTACCTAGTTGTTTTGTAAAGCAGTTCAATAGCCATAACTGCATAACAGGAAACTACAAAAGCATACATTTTGCTAGTTAGCTTTAAAAAATATATATAAAAAAAAAAAAAGGCAAGAAAATATTTTGTTGAGAAAGAGAGGAAATCTAAAGTTTTTATGATGTCTGTTATAATGCTTTTATTTTCAAATAAACGTGAGTGTTTCTTAGGGTCATATTGAACTGTAGGGAGAAGAAACACATGCTGAAAAAAAGCTGGGCCAACAGCACCAGGACCTGCCAGAGACAGCTTGGAAGCAGCTACAAAAGAGAAAACAGTTCAAGGGCTGTTCACATCTAACTTTGGGTATCCAGTGACTGTTTCATTGTGGATCTCCACAAGAAAGCTACAGATTAAGAGAAATCCAGGCCTGAATTTACAAGAGACATTTTAACCATAATCTTTTAGGGTGGTGTATAGTTTGTTGTTTTTTACCACATTATTTCACATATTCTTGTATTTCTGTAGGATGTGTCCGATACACTTTTTTTTTTTTAACTGCAAAATTGTTAAGGACCTTTCATCCAAGGTTACTTTCCTGAATTGGGACATCATTTTAACAGATCTGTAGTCTTTCCTTTGTGTTGTAAGGACAGCAGTGCTTGATCTCACCCTAAATTGAAAAGATCATATTAGACAGACCTGGAATAGCAGGTGCAAAACAAATACAGTTTAAATAATTTAAGTAATTTGAATTAACTAAGGGCTTTAACTCACAGATGCTGAATATTTGAAATGGCTAATTAGCACTTTCATTAGATAATGGAAACTTTGGCATAGGTTTCTCCTTTGGAGGCAATAACTGAGAAAATTACACCTTCATCAGCTGCTGTGTTCTTCATGCACGGTCAAAGCCCTGGTATGTTTTGCCATTAGCCAGGCATGTTCATATGTTTCTAATGGAGTTGTCAGTGCAGAGCAATAGGTCCATGGACCTATTCTGCCTCCCAGTTCTGCAAGGTTAGCTGAATTCAACCTGCAGGCTCTGCCCTCAGTTACCCTGATGGAACTCGACAACTTTTGCAGCTATAGGTAAATGTGGTGCAACTGAAGGCAGTTTATTGTTACTTTTTATTTGACAGCAGAGAAATACACAGCCCCCCCAAAAAAACCCTCAACAATGCAGTTTGATTTTTAAATTTTAGGATGAATTAACAAAACCACTAATGGAACAAAAAGAATTGGGTTAAAATGTTCTAAATGGGTTAAAAAAAGGCAAGTTGTCATTGCAGTACCAGGAAGTAAACTCTGCCATTTTTACAGAGGCTTTATTTGAACTATCAGGGTGTTTATTTCCTTCCGCCCTCTCTTCCTCCCTTCCTCATGTTAAGAAAAATCAACTGAGACTTGAGGTATACAATCTGTCAGTACAGACACCTAATTATGCATAGATGGGTTATATACAGATGCTACACATAGTTGATACAGTGGCTGAAAAGTGGTGAAATCCTTTCCAAGTAAATCTCTGTAGGCTGAATGGTTGTAGTTGATCATTAAAAGCCCAGAGCATATTTGGGAGAGCTTTTAAAGACACTGGCCAAAACAAGACATCTCATGATGAGGTATGGGATTATAAAGTAAAACAACACACAGAACAAGCAGAAATAATTGTCGAGTGAGGGGTGGCCTAAAGTGCAAAATGTTTTGCCAGTTGAGTGTTTAACGTGATGGAGCAGTCAAACACCGCTCCTGCTGCCTAAGCACAACAGAGACAAATCTGAATCTAATCAAACGAGAAACAACCATTTTAAGCAGTCATGGTATTTTTTTATTGTGTGTGTCCATATCTGAAGCAGGATAGAGCAAAAGTTACTTTTGTTAAACGTTATTATAAGGTAATGAGATCTGAGCTCTCTCATCAGAGCTGTTTGACCTCTTACTACGTCAGTACAAAACGTTAATGTTTTTCAGTGCAAATTTCCTTTCCCCCAACTCTCCCAGTTACTCATCCACAATTTTAAGTCTTTCTACATGAAGTTCTAGATAATGAGACTTTGATCATCCTCCGTGTCTTGCTTAACAGTTTAGAATTAGCTAGAAAAAACAATGTTTATTTTTTTAGGATTGTGTTTGTTTGGGGTTTTTTTGTGTTGTAACCTATAAATCTGTCGTCATTGATAGATTTCAGAAGTTGGTGTTTCCTTTATAGAAACAGGTGCTATGAAATAATCATTTATCAATCCACACATAGAAAATAAAAATATATTGGTTGTGTTTTAAAATTAATCATTTTTTCCAAGCTAGAGTTTTCAGTACACTGTATCTGTGAAATTATGAACAAGTCTGCAGTAGCTTATCCTTAAAGGTGTCTCGCAGTCTGCTTTACCTAAACCAGAGTACTATTGTATCTGTCCTATAGTAGTGAAGACCACTGGTCACAAAGTTGAGAAATAAAGAATGGGAGAGAAAAGAGCCTGCCAATACAAGCCTGTGTACTGCTTGGTGAGAAAACTTTTAAGCACCCATGTAAGATTTTATAAGAGTTGGATTTTGTGGAGTAGAGAGAAACTAAGTTTTCCTAACAAGTGTGGCACAGCAACTTTTGCTGATGATATTATTCAGACTTAAACTCTTACACTAGAAAGTGGTAGTATACTTGATTTATTGATGATTTAAACCAGATTCTAGTTACTATGTTAAATGTATTCCTGCTTCAATTTAGGAATCTCATATCAATAAATTTTGAGAGAAACATTAGGAGCATCACTTCCTAGCTAGTTTATAATGACCAAACATTGAATGTAATTTCACTTACAAAAATGAATAATACTGTTTTGCTATAGTTTCTAGATCAGTGAACTAAAACATCACACATTTTCAGAATTAATTGTGGTACCTAAAAAGCTAAATAAAAATTCTCTATTTAAGAAGAAAATAATGAAATAACTTCACTGAAGTGTTACCTTAAGCAAACATCACAATTTATGTAAGCCTTTGAATTTGATATCAGGTGTTTCCTGGGAAGAATCTTGGCCCCACCTCCTTAGTGCTCAGTCACCAGCATTCTTGAGGGGAAATGGAGTATGTAACATGAGTATATTTCTAGGACAAGGAACTCATCTATGTTAAATTTTTATCTGCATTTCAAAGGAAATTCATAGTGTCCTTCAGTATATTAAAAGATCCAAAAGAACAGCTTTTATGAAAGTTTTTTTAAAATCTGGTTTGTCTTTATGTTATATATGAAGCTGTGAAGGATAAGGAAAGGACTCAAAAGAAGCTGTGTGGATTTAGTAGCTGTTCTATCACCTAGGGGTTCTACTTTAAGTTTCCTAATGGTTTATTAGAATGTTGCTAGAGCTCACTTATATGATGCCTTGTTTTGTTTTCTTGCACTGCTCCACTACAAAGTTCTCTTATCATTGATAATAGGTCAGTGTTGTATGTCTTTCTGTTATTCCCTCTATCTATGTAGTGCTATCTTTTATACAAACTGTTGGTTTTTATCCTTAAAATGAGCTCAAGTAGCTAAATCCTGATGTTTGCTGTTTGTTAATTTCAAAGTTCTTGTGTAGAATAAATCAGCAAATATTAGTGCTTTTGTGCTTAGGGTTTACAACCAAGTAATTACTGCTGCAATGAGGGACTGAAGCTACAAAAAGCACCTGTCCTGAAGCCATGGAGATTATTTGTATCTCCTCCATTGGGGCTCCTTTTTTTCCATGCAAAATCTGTTCTCTAGTCATAGGTTTATAATTCCCTGTTTTTATTTTGCCTTTGTTTTTCTACTTACACTGTTCTGAGATTTTTTGTGGCTTTGCCTTGATAGTAAAACTGTTTGGGGTAACGATGGCAGGATAAGCTCTTCAGAACAGCTTGCCATGTGGGTTGTACTTAAAATGCATTCTGGAATAATCTCTTTGGAGAACAATTCTAAAATAGCTTATTCTTCAATAGGAGACTCCAACTAGAATAACTGTGTTGTTGGGACATGCATTAATTTTGGTTGGATTGTAAAGGATAAAAACTTCGATGGGGGTGAGTTAAAAACAAAGGAAAGGTGCAAAAGTCATAGCGTATGTATCTTTGTAGATATATGTGTTTCTTAAATATGGAGGTTGCTAGATGCATGTGTAGAGTTTCTGTATGTGGTAGAGCTGAGACATCAGTGCTGTGGAACTGGTGCTTCAGAGTTCTATGAAGATGGAGGAGGCAAAGGAAAGAAGGATTGCTTTGAGCAGTGGGACCTAATCCTAAAATATTTTGGGCTGAGGTGAAGTCTAATTTGATGTTCTTTTAGTCATGTGAGAAGACAAAAGCAGAAGCTAGGAAAAAAAATCCACTGTAGTACAGAGATATAGGTTTTAGTGCATCAAGTTATGCAACAGTCTGTTAACTTGTATCTAAAGAGGAGCTACCTACTGTCATTACCATAGAATCATAGAATGTCTGGGCTGGAAGGGACCTCCAAAGCCCATCCAGTCCAACCCCCCACCGTAAACAGGGACATCTCCAACTAGATCAAGCTACCCAGAGCCTCATCTAGACTGATTTTGAGTGTCTCCAAGGATGGGGCCCTTTATGAGACACTTGTTATGGCTGGGATTTCAAATTGAGGCATATGTGGGAAATAACAGTGAAAACCTCACAACTGTGTGTTGTATTCCATGGAACACCACCTTTTTGAAATGACATCTCTGTCGGAGATAAGGAGTGCATCTCTTCACCAAAACAGCATTTTGGTGTTCAGATAGGAACAGAGCTTTGATCTGTTGTTAAGAACCCATTCCCATTAACCTCAGTGTGTTATGGCAGAGTCCTGTCATTCCTGGAGAACAAGACTGCCAAAACAGTAAGTGTTAAACAGGCTGATACTGAGAAGCATATGAAGGCATCACCATTTGTAACATGTTTGAAGGATAATGAGATTGAGAACAGCAGGAGCCTTGCTGGATGTTGTGGTACAGTTTTGAGTGGCAGGTTTAATCTAATTACTGTGAAGGCATTAACAGTGGTGGTCTCTCTTGCACAGCTAGCAGCTCGAGTCAGCGCCGTAGCACAGTGGGAGCTGGACACGCAGAAAGAAAGGCTTGAGCTTGTCTTTGAAGAGCTTCCCGTTTAAATTGACACACGTCTCCTCAAGGCATCTGCTCTGGAAAGTGGTTCTTGACTCCAGCACCGAACAGGTGGGAGTCTTGTGTTTGAGTTGGCTCAGCTAGCTCCTTCCAGAGGGTACTGTCTGTGTCCACGCTGCCCGGCATCTGCTTGGGGTTTTTTATACAGGTCTCCTGTGGAGTCGTCACAGAGCCTCTGAGGATAGGTAGGTGCTTTGCATGGTTCAGAGTGCTTCAAATGTGAGGCTGATGTTGGTAGCCCCAGGACTGACATCATAGCATGGTGTTGAAGCGATCATATTGTGTCCTGGGTGCTGCCTAAAGGGACAGTGGGATGTGATTGAGAGTGGAAAGCAGCACCTGAGGGTTAATGTTAGAGGTACAAGGGGAGAAAGGGTCAAATTTGGTGCAGTCTTTCTGTTTTCCCTGCAGCAGATACTTGGCTTAATGCTTCGCATCTGAGCAAACCAACTCAGTAAGATAATGAGAGTCAACAGCACTTGGGAGTGAGTTTGTGTGCCCTGGGTGGGCAAATGGGGATGGGGCTTTGGACTAAAATTGGAAGCATGTGGCAGGCTGAAAGGCGTCAAAGAGCACTTTTAGGGGATTTTATTTTGATGGCCCTAGAGCACCACTGAAAATACTTGACCAGCTTCTTGCCCAAGTGAATAATAGAAAGCTTGGTATGAAGAGATAAACTGCCAAGGGCGTTATTTTAAAGGAGAGATGTGACGAGACCTTTTTGACCGACTGTTGCATTTCTCTAGAGGAACTTAAAGGCAGTTGTAGCCACTCAGATTAGTAGTATGAGAAGCAAATGATTGAATTAATCACAGGTAAGTTTCAGGGTGCATAGGGAGAGCCTCAGGCAAAGTTAGTTGTTGGGAAGCTGGTCACACCTAACAGCAGCTATCTCTGCTTACCTGTGTAAATGAAATAGTCTTAACTGATGGAGAGGCATTTTCCTTCTTGATGAAGAGGGAGCCTCTGCAGAGAACAAATGGGTGATGCTGGACCATCTTCCTCAGTCTGATGAGTGTGGGAGTTTTGGCATCCTTTTTTCCGGCTCATTTCCATTCCATTTATGCGCAAAGTAAGGACATTTAAAAGTTGTTTAATTGATGCAAAATAAAAAAAAAAAAGAGTCATTGTTTATATTTCGCAGAATTCATCTTTAAGTAAAATGAATTGGCTATTCCTGAAGAAAATTTATTATCCATTTGTAAAGTATTTCTAGTCATATGTAGGAGTGTGGCAAAAGTTATGTGCTGGAAATGGCTTGGATTATTCTTTGTGTCAAATAAGGAATTTGCCAATGCTTCTTTTAATTGATGGTTGAATGGTTATATGGCACTTGGATTTCACTGCCTTTGTATTTAATTAATGAGAAAACCTAGACTCTGAATTTCAGATCCAGAAGTATTTCCCTAATAGTATCAGGAATTGTTTCCACAATAGGGTTGTGAAATAGCCTGCTGATTAAAAGCATCATGATGAATAAAACATGATAATCTTTTTTTTGCCAGGATCTGTGAAACTTCATATTGCAGTTCAATATTGCTGGTGAAGTTATTTCTATGCTAGACTAAAAAGACATCTCGAACTATAGAGTCACACCCTGTGCTTGGTTATGATTGTGGCGTTTGGTTGCTGATGGTGCTGATGTTCTTGTGTTCTGTATGGTTACTGAGTGACTGTGTAGTAAAGGTGGAGGATTTTAAACAATATTGGTATCTGACTTGGAAAAAAGGTCATTGTCTACCAGTGGCAAACACAGACAAGCACTATGGTTCTGCCAGGCAGTTGCTCCCTGGGTTCTCTGACACGTTTCTCATAGCCTGCAAAAAAGAGTGTGTGCATCACTGATCATGAAATAACAACAAATGCAAAATATTGACTTGAGTATTGACTTCATATCTTTTAGAACTCAATTGTTCTTTAATAATTCTGGAACATAATTGATACGTACAATGTTTTTAAGGGATTTTCTGCTGTGTTGCCTTAACACTATGGCTTTTCTGGCTTACTAAACTATGTAGATAGAGGAGATTCAGTGTGCTGCAGGAGTAAAAAGGTCAAGTATTGAACCCAAACCCTGGCTTAAGAATTGGCTATGCAAATACTGGTGCAGAATGCCCTTGATCATGAGCTACAGGCATGGATTAAGAAAATGGAGTAGTAATGGGAGTGGAGGGAAGAATCAGATAAACCATCCGTTATTTCTTACAATATTTACATGTATCTTTGTCTCCTTTGCTTTGCTGCAGTTATCAATTACATGTCTTGCCAGCTGCTTATTCCTCCACTTGATTGTATTGAACAGCAGAGGTGGTTCATGCCACTTTGGTGATTAAGAGTGCACGTGATGTTTGCACAAGCACAAATATCCTGGACTCAGTGTTCTGCTCTCTGTAATCTGGTACACCACAGTTACAGCCACCAGCCTCCAAAGGAGTGTGCATTTGAACCTCAGCTGTATCTGTTTCATTGACCGAACTGATGAACTCCTTTCACTCTTCCAGCAACGTCCATTTAAAGAAATATAAATAGGAGCATTTCATTCACAAGCTTGGGGTTTAAAAGATCCAACAGCAAAACTCATGTGAAGGTGCTTGCATTACTTGCACTAGGATAATGCTAAAGGAAATAAATGGAACAGAGGGATTGTTATTGCAGGAAGAGTTGAAATAGTCTGTGGGGGAAAAAAAGTCTACATCTGTGTTTAAAGGATAATATTTGCGTTTTTCTTCAGGGAGCTGGGGTTGTTTAGCCTGTGGAAATGGAGGCTTGGGGTGGCCTTATCACCTTCAACAACTTCTGGAAAGGAGGTTGCTGCAAGGTGGGTGCTAGTCTCTTCTCCCAAGTAACAAGTCATAGGACAAGAGGAAATGGCCTCAAGTTGCACCAGGGGAGGATTAGGTTGGACATTAGGAAAAATTTCTTCACTGAAAGGGTTACCAAGCATTGGAACAGGGTGCCCAAGGAGGTAGTGGAGTTTTTGTCCCTTGAGGTATTTAAAAGGCATGTAGATAACATTCCTGGGGACATGGTTTAGTGGTGGACTTGGTAGTGTTAGGTTAATAGTTGAACTTGATGATGATCTTAAAAGTCTTTTCCAGCCAAAACAATTGTGTGCTTCTATGTTGTTTCTACAGTCGTGAAACTTATAAAACTTTACCAGGAAACCAAGTCTTATTCCATCCTTACAATTTGTGTCAATTCACTGTGTTTTTCAATTGACTTGTGAGGATTGTATCTCCAGTAAGGCAGGAGGTAGCTTTTAAAACATTTTGTTTCTGTTCCCTTTGTTATATTCAGAGTGCCTTAAGCAATGTGCTTATGAAATGGGTGCTGAGCTAACACATTCCCTCTTTTTGAACTTCAGCACTAAAAATCACCGAAATCACATGTAGTCATAAACAAATAAACACTTTACATCTAACTTGACTGTTGTAACACATTTTGCAGAAGGCTGAAGGATTTCGGCCCCCAGTTACGCTATTTCGTTTATCAAAAAATGACAAAACCTTAGCTGAAACACATTCTGCACTTGTGCACCTCGTGCTCTGTATCTACTTTTGAGAAGCTGCATGTATTTAGTATTTCACTGCTCAAGTGCTTGCATTTATCATGAATGCAATAGACAGTCACATAGCTATATAGCACCTGTGTAGAAAAATGCTCCTTCCTGCCTTCCTCCCTCTCCCACCTTACCTGTGAGCTTCCTCCTAAAGCAGAGCTCTGATCCTGTGTCCTCTCCTGCTGCAACATGCTCATGCCACGGCTCGTGTAAGGCGTGTCCTGTCCACCCTGTCCCTCGGTGCCTGGAGCTGGATGTGCGAGGCCCAGGCTCACAGGACGCTTCCCGTGCTGCAGGGAAGAGGCGCCTGAGGCTGCTGCTCACAGGGCTGAGCTGTGGCTGGCTGTGTGCTTCTGCAGCTGCTTTCAAAAAAAGGAAGCTTTGAAGTGCTTCAAAGAACCCATTGGTATGTGTACCTTTTGATAAAAAGGATGTTCAGTACAAATAGGAGAATATACTGAAATAATTAAGATAAGCAAATTTTGTGGTTGTGAACAATGATGAGAGCTGATGGTGACCAAAGTGTACCTAAGCAAAACTGTGCTTTTTCCCAGCTGGTAATGGCTGAATAAACAAACAACCTTGATTAAAAAGAAAGTGGACCGAAGCACAGTAGTGACTGTTGGTGTTACTGCCCTGTACTAGAAGAGGCAAGTTACGGGTAAAGCTGAGGTCTTCATGGTACTGAATTTTTCTAAACATCGGATCAAATGTGTCTGGGTTTATTTTTGTACATTTTATTGCCAATACCTAAAGAATAATGGGACTGCCCCTATCTTTTTAAGTGGATAACCTTCCTGAAAATGTTTTACTTGTATTGAGGGTGATGTTTTGTGTGTGGGTTTTTTTTTTTTTTTTGTTTGTTTGTTTTTTTTCTCCTCTGGAAAAATGATGTTATGGTTTTGGCAGGAGAGAGCTCTCTGTAACGTAACAGAATTTAGTTCATCTAGTGCCAAACACCAGCACTTGATATCAATAATCTTCGACTCAAATATTGCTCTTGGGTACATTTATCATTCCTATTGTTCCATAACACAGAAGGGAAAAACAGACTTTAACAATTGCTAGCAGAGAAAATCTGCATACAGTGGGAGCTGAAACAGTTCTTGCAGTTGTGTAACAAAACCCCCAAATGCTGGCAATGCTCTAGACCTGGAAGGGGATTTTTGCTGGTGAATGTTAGCAGTGATTTCAGGCTGATGTGCCTCATTCTTTTCACTCTGTGTGTGGTACTGAGTTAAACTGCACAAGCCAAATGTGATCCCTAAAGGATGTGTTTTTTCCTCCTCCCCGCCTGAAACAGTAATTTGCAGGGAACACATCACTGGTAAATTGTGACAGTATGAATTTGAAGTTCACTGTTGAATGCCTGGCAGTATAACCCTGGGTGATACATTTGTCCTGTGTAGTCAGATTAGGCTTTTGTAGCATTCAGTGGTGTTAGTCTCTGCTTTGGAGTACGTGTTGTTTCAAGGGAAAAGAAGATACAGGATATTTCTGTTAAGTTTCTTCCTATTAAAAGTGTCTAAAGCACAGAGCATTTTCTTCTGTACCCCTCTCCCCAGTGTTTTAACCACAAACCAGGTTTAGAAACACTAGCATCACTTCCTAAGAGAAATAGTTTTAATTAAGCTTCAGGTGAAGATCCTTTTGATTTCAAGGGATGAAGAAGATCAGTTGAAAAACTAAGATACTTCTGAGGAGAGAACAGGATGATGTTTCCAGTGCTCCCAGTTAGAGCAACCTGGTTCTTTACATTTGGGAAGGTAAAGTGAAGCTTTTTAGGCTTAGGTACATTGTTGCTGTCATTATGAAAGACGAGACTTTCATATCTTTGGGAAGATACGAAAGTGCACTTGCCTTATTTCCCTCTCTGCATGTACTCTGTCTTCCCAGTCTTCTATGGAGGAGACCTGCTGAGTAGCAGCAGCCTTACTGCTGGCTGTGCATAGATGGGTTCCTAGGATCCTCAGACCCAGTCAATTAGTTTAATGCCACTTTTAAGTACATTTTTGCAAAACCCAAGCTCTTGCAGTGTCAAAAGCCTTCAGACCAGTCCTGGTACTGAGCTGTGCAGGTCAGAGCATGAGCCATGTTCCAGCTCTTGTTCAGACCTGTCTGCTTTGCAGGCAGGGAATGTGCGCAAGTGCTGGCAACTCCAAGGTAACTTTGCCATAGCTGTTACTTGGAGGAGTGATACAGCATCTCCTCCTCTACCACTCAGGTAGGGTAAAAGCACGTCAGCACAAACAGCCAGGGAGATGCCATGCAGAAAAAACAGTGTGTAAGAGCATTGTGGGGTTTGAGGAGATTGATGCAGTTGTTCATCAGCTGCAAAGATGGCTGTTGCCTGATAACTGTGCAATGCAGATGTGTATTCTGATTCATCTTTGAGACACTTAAGGAAAATGGGACTTCTATTTTTTTATTTATTTTTTTTTTTTTAAGATACTGAGCCTCCTTGGTAACACAGCTTGTTTCAAAGGGGCTGGAGTCCTAGTTAGTGATTTCTTTGTTAGGAATTGATCCATAATAAAAACTCATACGGTACATGCATAAGTTTTCTAATATGACCTCTTGTCTCAGTCATTTATTTCAAGTTAGTACTTTATTCCAGAAATTATATCCATTCCTCTAGAGTGGTAGCATGCTTTCTTTCAGGTAGTGGGATCCTTTCAAAGGATTTTAAAAGGATCCACTAGATGATGACATATTGCTCTGACCTTATGGTTCCAACAACTAGGTTTTGGCTAAGTTGTTAGCCTGAGCCTTATGCATGAGAATATTATATTTTAGGAGGTATGACTGACAAGGTATATTCTTAGTCTGTTTTATGGGTCTTTTAAGTAGAAAGTGTAAGGAGCAACTTCTTCCACTTAGCATCAGAATGGGCTCTCAATAAGCAACAGATCTTCCTACTGCCTGTGAAGCTTTCCCCAAAGAACTGGAAGAATGCTAGCTGCTTTTCTTCCTTTGTTGCGGAGACCAAAATCTCTTACTAATTATTGCAGAATTCCTCAAACTGTCTTTTGACTCCTGCCATAATATTTAATGAAAGGCTGTCATATGAAAGGTCTAAGGCTGTTAAAAGATTTAACTCTGAAAGCATTCTTCTCATTTAAAGCTGGAGCTAGTTCTTCACTGTTATCCAGCTGTTCATCCTTTGCAACTGACCTCCCTCCATAGTTATTGTGATTTCTTGGATGATATCTTTCAGTTCACATATGAGGGGCAAGTGAAAAAAATCAGGGAGGGGACAATTGAAGTGAGTACAGGTGTTGTTACCCTTGATCAAATACTTTGATAATGACACTTAGGAGCAAAGAATCTACTCATGTAGCGTAGCTTGGTTTAATGGGACTTCAGCAATGCCACGTCTCCCAGATGATGGCACTGGAAGATGTTCAGGTTGCCTTCGCAGTGCCATGCAGCTTCCAGCAAACAGGTTCTTTCTTACAGGTTACTCTCTGATCTCGTTTGCATCATTTGGATATAGCAGGACCACCTTCTGCACAAAAGGGACTCAGGACTGATTTTATGTGTTTCGTTGTTTTCTGTGAGAAAAGGTCACCAAGAAAAACCTTGATTAAAGTCTAGAAGTTGAGCAAGGATTTTTTGGAAGCTAGAGATTCCCTGCTATAAGGGAAGGTCTGGAAGGGCTTTCTGCAGCTCCCACAGCTGTCGAAGTGTGATAGATTGTTCAGTAAATGTGCATAAGCTGATCCTGTAGCTACTCGCTAGAAATTTCTGGTGGTACTTTCTGAGGGTCCCAGGCTTGCTAGACACAGTTCAGCTCAAGCCTCCTTAGGGTTTCTTCTGCTAACCATAAGCTCTCTTTGGAAAGGATGCAGAGCTGGTAGCAGGGAGACTATTCCTTCTGATAGAAGTGCTTCCTTTCAGGCTTACACATTAAGTAGGAAACTATCTCTTAACGACCACAGGAGGGCATGGTGGAGGTGGTAGGGCAGAAAGTTATTATGCCAACTGTGGTCTAAATGTGTAATCCTCTTATTAGAGTGTACTTAGTAGCAGAGAGTGGAGTGCAAGCCTTTGAAATGCATCTGTCGGGTATGCTGGATGCAGTAGGAAAAGTCCATCCTTCCCAGATGTCTATACTTTGGATGATAACAAGTAGTGCCACGGGTCAATGAGTAGCTCAGGTGGCAGTTGCTCATTTAGCTATGTTAGAGGGTTAAAGAGCCTTTTGGATAACAGTGCAACATAAAGGGAATATGTGAATGTGCTTGGGTTTGGTTTTTTTTAACTTTTAATGCAAATAATTTTTGTCCCTGGAGAAGAAGGTTAAATTCTGGATGGAAGGCAAAATTCAAGTATGTAAGTTCTCATAATTAAGTATTTGGATATTAGAAAATTCCCCTGCTGCCTTAATCAATTTTTTTAAAAATGGTATAACGGAGGAGTGTATGAAGGATTTGCTTTTGAAGGAATAAGTTACTTTAAGTTAGGAATTAACGTTTGACTTGCATGAGGCAGCAAGAGAAAGGTAATAGGAAAAAACTAGGAAGAGAATGGTAAGTAAATAACCAAGATGAAGTCAAAAAAGCTTTAGTCTGTTCAATATAATTTGAAATAAAAGATATGGTTCAGTGAACTTGGTTCTGATGTAACACATTAAAAATGAGTCTTCCCAATTACTGCAGTGGAAGCCAGACTGGATATTTTTTGTTATTAGATATTTAAATAAAGTGTAAAGTGGAAGGCAACAGAAGAAGATAAGCTTTGTTTACTTGTCTTCAAAGGGACTTTTGCCTAGTCTGGCATACTTAGATAGTAACCTTGAGGCTGGTATATGGAGTGATTATTTAAAAATTGAGCTCTGACTTAGTGGATTCTCACTCTGTTGCTGTTGCATAGTCTTGAGTTTATTCACCCGTAGACACCAGCATCCAGGCTTGACAGAGGTGTTTCAATTGGCATTATAGTTGGTGATGGTCTAGTAAATTTGGTATGTGGCGTTTGGAGTGCTGATGCCTGACCAGATGTCAGTGAGATGGAAGGCACTCTGCAGTCTGTGTTTCTGCTGTGGGGGCTCAAAATCTTCAGTCAGACTCACATCAGGGGCTAAAACTAGAAACCTGTTTGGGGATAGGACAGGGCAGAACGGGATTTAGCTGCAGGTTCCATCTCCTACATCAGATGGCTATTGTACCTCATTCACATGTAGTAATAAAATTCCTCTCCATCTTTTATTCACCACCCACTTAATTATTAATCCGGTCTGTTTACTTATAATAATCTTGTCTAAAGCATGAGAAAGTTGTGTTTTGATTGACAGTCACAGAAGTGGTGTATGCATGAATTGCTGTAGCTCATTCTGTCACTAACAATCTGTGTAAGACCCAGTCTAAGTGTATAAATATTACATAGCTATCTAGGATTTGAAGATCCCTGACTAACCAAACACAGTACTTCTACATCAGCATCTTAGGTGCCATTTGGAGTCTGTCTTTCTGTTGAAAACAAGTCAACTTCACTAATTTTTTAATATTCATTGTAGCTTAAGTAACTGTGGCATTGTCTTATAGCACAGCAAAATCTTTGCTGTCTCTGCCAAGGTTTAAAAACTGTTCCTGTGTATAAGTGTTGTGTAACACTTTGTAAATTCAACCACTTAATCATTTCAGTCCTTGGAAGACGCACAACAGATACTTCAGCTTGGTAGTATAACACCCATGAAAATACTCTGTGGAAGGAGGTGAGGGATAGTTCTTATGTATTTGGAAAATGTGGAGTCTTTATGTCTAGAAGCTGTGGATGTGAGCTGCGAGACAAGCTGATGGAGATGTGTTAGGATCACTGCTGTCCTGCTGGGGATGGACTTCTGTCTTGTTGCTTTTGCAAAAGCCTGCTGTTAAGTCTCTGATTCAGCCTCAAAGGCAGTACCTAAGCTAGGGAAACGTTGCCCAATGATTTCAGTGTTCTTAAATAGCGGATGGCGTTGAATAACATTCTGCAAAGTGTAAATATGAACAGGTCAAGTTTAAACATGTGAAATTGGTACAGCGTTGGTGCTAATGCATAATAGGGTCTTTGTGTGATTTTATCAGCTGTTTGAATCACTTGGCTTAATGCTCTAGAGAGCTATGAATGTAGCCAATAATGTACTGCGATGTGTGTGGCTAAGAGGGAGTAGGAAGGAGGTATTGAACTTGTGAAGCAAAGTGATCTTCGCAGTGCCTGAAATGAGTAACACTGTGTCAGTGTTCATGTAAAACTGTAACACAGCTTCTCATGAGGTAATGGGAGAAGTCCAGGCTGCTGCAGACAAACGCTCCTGCCATTTCATCAGTTACAGACTTTCTCGTTTTGATCCACTTCATCCTGTTTAGAAGAGATAAGACAGTTGTATTGTAATCTGCTGTGTAGCTCAGAAGATTCTGCTAGGCCTTGAGCACTTCCTGGGAAATGAACATGAAATCGTCCATTGAGATGAAGCAGAATTAAGAGGGAAGAGAAAATACAGAAACAAAATGCACAATAAGAGTTTCTTTCATATAAAGCTAATTATCAAGGTTTTTCTTGTGTAGGTTGTTGGGTTTTTGTTTTTTGGTTTTTTAACAGTTTTTTATTTTTCCAGCTTATCCTATGTTCTCAGCCTGTTGGTGAGCAAGAAACAGTGTGTTATGCCAGCTGCAGCTAATGTTTGCTGTGCACACACTTATGTGTGTATTGGCCAGCTGACCAGAACAGATGCCTTCAGTACATGCTTCACAGTTCTCTGTGTGGGCAACTCTGCTTTACACAGCTGCTTTCTCTTTTTCTCTTCTCCACTCCCTCCTTGCCCTTCCCCAAGAAGGGTTGCTCATAAGGTGATAAGAGAGTGGTCAGATTTTGTAGAAGGCATGGGCCTGAGATGCTTATAAGAATGAGAAGACAAGAAGGAACTGATGGTACAATTGCAGAAACCTTTCTTTTTTTTTGCCAAGAAGCAAGGGTTACAAAGTGCCTTTAGGTGGTCCTTGATGTTTCACATAGGACCTGTGGTCATTCCTTCCAGCCTGATGGCCTGGGCATGCCACTCTTCTGTTGTGAGAAGCCTGCCAGCACACTGTAATCCCTTGAAAAGGCACATGCGACACCACAAATTAGCTGTGGAGATCCCAGCAAGGTCTTTCACTCTGTCTTCTATATAAGTAGGTGTTTCCTTCTGAACATTTTCTCCTTTTGCTTTCTAGGAACTGGGGAGCTCTGTTTTCTCCCGAGAGGATCAAATATCTGAAGCAAGCAATAAAATGTAGGCGCTGCACATTGGGTAGCTTCTAGCAAAAGACAGACACACTGAACATGTTCCCTCGGTCTGTGAGGAGGATGTATTGAGGTTGTTACTTCTCAGTATCATCCTTCCATTCCTCATGATGCTGGGGATGGGACACAACTGCTCATGTGTGAGCAGCATTCTGCATGTTCCTGTCTCCCAGAAAATTACTTCAGGTGCTCCCTGATAGCAGTGACTGAGACAAACACCTCTATGAGTAACAGAGCTTGTCTAAGACCAGAATTTAGTCAGGCATTCCAGCCTGTTTCCAAATGCTAGTTTTATCCAAAAAGGAGGGAGGGGAGAGGGCAAAAAAAAGCCTTGTTAAGTTCTGTTACCCTGCATCTTTAATAGTTTCATTCTGTGTAATGATAAATTATTATGCTTTGTAAACAGAAATCAGCCTTGCTTCCTGCCCTGGAGTTTAATAGGAATCTAAAGGTGTATGAAAAATAAATGTATCAAGTCCTGGTTGTCGCTGCAAGCACTTGTTTACCAGTGTGTGAGCAGTAGGGACGTTACTGGGAATGATTAAGTTGGTGGTGTTTTCAGCTAAAGTTAAGATGCACAGATGCAGCCTGCTGTGTTGCCTGGTTTCTGAATCCTCAAAACAGGCTTTTAAGAACAACTGAATCTCTTCCCAGCCCTACTGAGTTGGACTGAAGAACTATAGTTAGGCAAATAACTTCCTTTCTAACAGTTGAAGCTTTTTTAAAGTTCCTCAAGAGCCTGTTATTAAAGAGGAGCAGTGGAGAATTTGTTTTGGCTTTACAAAAGCATAGGAAAAAGGCTTTGTCTTGGCTTTTTGCAAAATGAGATGAGCAGGCTTTCTTGGCATTCTGCTCTGTATTTGAGGCAGTTCCATTAAGTGGTAGCATATATAAATGGGCTGGTGTCCAGTCTGTTGTTTGTCAGACACCGCAGACCAGATTGCGCTCTTCATGCCACTTAGGTCCTGTGTAATATAAATCAACTTTACTAGGGAATGAAGTGTCTGAAATCTCATTTTTTGAAGTATGAAGAAATAGAACTTGATGCCTAAAAATAAACTTGAAAATAAATTGAGTCTTATTTCAGAAAACTGTAGATTTTTTTTCTTTGTGGTTCTCACCAAATTTTTGCTTGCCAGTGCTTTCAGATGTTTCCAGGCAGAATTCACTGCAAAGCACCTGTGTGCGTTACCTCTCCAAGATCACCTTCAAGTTGCATGGTTGCAATGCTTTCAGTTCTTTGGTGTACATAAAGACTCGATATTGGTTTTTGTGCTTTGTTTTCTTACTTTATTAAAAAAGAAAAAAGACAAACAACATTTGATGGTGGCTTTTCCCTGGTATTTAAGGGGGTGCCATCTTCCAAACCATATTGGATTTCTTAAATGTGCAGGCAAATGATACTAGTTAGTATAAGGAACTTCAGAAAGACTAACAGAGACAGTAAGTGGATGCTACTGGTTCACCTTGTGTGAACTATTCCGAACCTGGCTGCCTTAAGAAATGTCAGCATGCAGCTGAACGTATGAATGACACAGTGAAATGGAGGGAAAGCTTTATCTCCTGTCATCATCTTCCTCTTGAGAAAGATGGACTTTATTTGCTTCAAGCCTGGGGAAGAGAGTTTCCCTTCCTCCTTTCTGGAGGAAGAGAAAGGAAAATATGTGCAGATTTAGCTTATTTATTATAGGCTATGTAGCATAATAAAGGTCTAATAAAGACTTGACCTTTGGTTTTTTCTTTTTAAAAAAGTCAGATGGGAGCAGAGAAGCTTTTAAACTTAGACTATAACAAACTCCAAAGTACTTGAACTGCATTTTTTTTTTGTCATATTATAACAGATTTATTTTTTTTTGTTCAGTTGATAATCTGGTAGGAGAGTCCACCATTTGAGCAAACTAGTTTCCGTTTGTTCCTCCCTGCCACTGCTAACAAGTAAAATGAGGAGCATTTCCTCTCTAACTTCTTAGTCAGGCATGTAGGACAAAAAAAACCCAAGTAATCTTTCCAAGGAACAAATAAGCTAGTTCAGCTACCAGGGGTTGGGTGAGAAAAAGTAACCAACTTAAAACAAACCTACCCACTTTCCCACACACACCACCAAACCCTTTTGACCTTATACTTAAGCTGCTGTTGTTGAAACATTCAGATGGAGAAAAAGCTTTCACGCCAGTGGTACTAATTCTTATGTGAAAATATTTTGTTTTTCTACTGCAGAGCCTTTGCAATTACTTTATATAAATTGTAAGGCATACATCAGAGCAGATGAACCTATAGAAGGCATTTAAAACTGATCTTGCACGTGGCTTTGAGAAGGTCAGGAAGACCCTTTGTCCTTTCTTTGAGACCTGCTGGGGCAGAAAGAGCAGAGGTCTCAATTTTTCATTTCGTTCTTGGGTGTTGCAGAAAAGCAAGTTCTTATTTTTCCCCTAAGCAGTTAGATTCTAACAAATTCAATATTGTGACCTTAACCTTTTACTGGCAAAAATAAATGAGAGATGTGCCAAAGAAATGAAATTGCGCTTGTATGTAAAATGAGCATTGTAGTAAACAAATTCTTTTTCCCTCCAGAATAAAATGAGGAATACTTTAGTAGCTTCTGCTTTTAAAATTAAAAGCACTTGCAGAGGATCTTCACTGAGCCCTGAGAATACAGCAGAACAATAGGAATGAGGATGGGCATTATATTGTAGCCTCTTGGCCAAGCCTCCGTTCCTTTGCTGAGCACTCTAAAGCCCACTGTGCATGTTGTGAAGTTTATTTACTGCACCTTTGCATGTGGGTGTTTCTTGGCCCTTTCCTTGATGTCTTCAGGACCTTGTTTTAAAAAAAAAAGTCATCGCACTGTCTGGTTTCTGGCTGTCTAAATGGGAAGCTCTTAGCTAAGACGTTGATCTGAATGTGCTTGTTGGTGTAAAAATGTAACGGTTAAGATGCAAACATCTCAAACTAGAGTAAAAATAAAGAAGTGGTATGTATCTTGAGGCCTGAAACTGAGAAGCTGCTCCCCAAGCAGCAGGCATGGAGGCAGCATTAGTGTTTGACAAGTGTTAATTTTATGCATTGATGTTTGAAGTCTGTCTCCTCGGTGCATTGGTTTGCCACCAGTAGCAAAGGCAGTGTAGGGCTTGTATCAGCTTTTGGGTTCAATGAGTGTTGCTGCATTGGTCATCCATGCCATGCTGTGTAAAAGTCTGAAAACTCCAGGTGTAAAAGCAGGCTGTGTTTGAAGAAAGGAAAAGGTTTAGCAGCACGTGCACAGTAATGGAAATTGGGTCTGATTTTTGGAACTGTCTGTGGCAGGTTAACCTTGGCCAGCAGCCAGACACCCAGCCAGCTGCTCACTTGCACTCGCATCCCAGCTGGGTGGAGGCAAAAGTAGGATGGAAAAGCTCGTGGATTAAGGCAAAGACTAAGTGATTGCTCACCAGTTACCATCATGGGCAATGCAGACTTGAATTGGGGAAAATTAATCTATTACTAATTTTAAAATATTTGGAAGTTGACAAACAAAGACAAAAAATAAAATACCTTCCCCCTACCCTCTTCTTTCAAATTTCAACTTTACTCCTTCATTCACAGCTCTTCTCCCTCCTCCACCCCCTAAGCAGTGCAGAGGAATGAGGGTTGGGGTCAGTCCATAACAGCTCCTCTCTACCCCTCCTTCCTCCATACACTACTCCCCTGCTCCAGCATGGGTTCTCCAGTTCCCATCAGCAAAGCGGGCTCCACACTGCTGTCCTTCAAGGGCTGCAGGAGAATCTCCCTCTGCTCCACCGTGGAGCACCTCCTCCTCCTCTCACCTTGGGGTCTTCAGGGCTGTTTCTCACATTTTCTTGCTCACTCTGCCTGTGTGGCATTTTTTTGTCCTGTTTTCCCGGAGGAGCTGCCGTCGTGGCTGCTGGGCTCAGCCGTGCCCTGCGGTGCATCAGCTGGCTGGCTGGAACAAGCTGTCCCCAGCACAGGGCAGCCCCAGCCTCTCCTCACAGGGGCTGCCCCTGCTACCAAAACCTTGCCATCTGCACCCAATACACCAAACAGTTTTTAATTGGCTGAGAAGGGCTTGTAGGCCCCAGAACCTCAATGTGGCTTTTGGAGGGGGAAGAGTAGCTAAAAGTATCCACTTTTAAAGCTAAACCTGAGGTCTTAATTATTTTGATGTGTCCTTTCTCCCTGTACACAGGATGCAGGATTTTTTTCAGCCCCTGTAGACTACTTTTATAGGTCCTCTGATAACTCAGTTGATTGCAGCTGACATAAGTTTCCAACAGTGGATGGTATTGAAGTTGAGTAATTTTAACTCTTCAGGAGAAAACATGAAAGGTTTTTATTCATTCTGCAACTTTCATTCAGAAAAGGGAGGAAAAAAACCTCAAACAAACCTCAACCAAGCATTGAATTCCTCATTTCTACTTGGCCTGTTCCTGCCATTGTCACGTCTGTTTTGTCCTCCCTTGTGCTCTTAGGCTATCAAAGGAAATGCAGGGTGTAAACACAGTACATAATTATATTAATTTTGTATTGATACACTATGTAAGCAGCAAC
The DNA here is from genome assembly GCF_000691845.1 of Merops nubicus. NCBI lineage: Eukaryota > Metazoa > Chordata > Aves > Coraciiformes > Meropidae > Merops > Merops nubicus. The sequence continues at coordinate 8,471 of NW_008592907.1, read as the reverse complement.
CGTCTAAAACCCTTGGGCTCCTCAGCTAGTGCTATTTCAGATTTGGGGGTGTGCAGAGGCTTTACCCGAGTTACTGCTGACGAAATCCCAGCTGAGTGCACAAATCTGGCTGTTTCTGTGGTGCCTGTGACGGGTGTCAGGGCACCTGTTCATGTCCTGGTGGAAAGGTAGGGCTGCCTTGGCATGGGCTGTGTTATCAGGAAAAGACAGTGTGTGTTTTGCTAGGTAGCACAAGGTGGTGTTCAGGTGAGTGGTGAAATTATATAAATACGGCCTTGTTCTTTACGTGATCTGTTGTATGGTAAAAAGCAGCTCCCTCTCCTGTTCAGTCTATTAGATATTTTTAAATTATCTAGGGACTGAAGAGCTCTGCAACCCCATTTTAGCCAGTTTATAAGCAGCAGCTGCTGAGTCTCCTAGTCGAAGTTCTTAGTCTGTATTCAGGGAGAGTCTGGTCATGAAGCCTACAAAAGCACTGGGTAAAGCTGGGGTGGCAAAACTTGACTGTTTTTGTAAATGAGTATGTGGATTTACAATCTTACCTTCTGTGTGTGTGAGCATCCAACCAACCCTTGTAGAAAGATAACAATGTCTGCAATAATTTTTGTATATGATTGCATATGATGTATATGAGCTATAATAAATAATTAGGAGTAAACATTTTTGGTGATATATCTTGAGAAAATACAGGGGAGGTGGTGGTGGTGAGGAAGCTCTTTGGCATCGCAGCTTCCAGGTGCATCCCTTCCTTCCTAGGTGCATCCCTTCTCCAAATCATCGGGGGGGGGGGCTCTCCTTCTGGTGTGGGTCGCTCTTTTCCAAAGATCTGGGGGGGGGGGGGGCTCTCCTTCTGGTAGGAGTTTCATCTGTTCTCTTGTCACTACTTGGGTAACGCTTCTTATAAGTTTGAAACTTTCTAATTGTGCTGCTCCTAATTATGGGATAAGAAAAGCTCTTTTGTCCACTGTAGTTTTGATAGCTGGTTGGGAATGTCAGGGTTGACAGCAAGTGTGAAAGCGCTTTTAGCAGCTGGAGTTGCTTGCTTTTTCATCTCTTCACCAAACTAATTTGATGCCTTAAAATATCAGGCCTTGCTCTAAAGGCAAAACTCTGCTTGGTTTTAGAGAACCAGTTCCATATTATGTGCTTTTCCTGCTCATGTCTCTGTTGCTGAGCTCTTAGCTGCATGAACCATGGTTTCAGCTTTCAAATAGGTTCCTTCCAAGAACTGCAGAATCCACAGTGCTATATTCTTCCACATTTTAACATAAATAATTTATAAAGCTTTAACCAGCATATACTCAGTACTTACCAGAAAACCAGTCTCGAAATTTGCCAGGTACTATAGCTGCAGGTAGGTGCTTTTTTTTTCTCTGCTGAAAAGCTTGGTAAATAAAAGCCTAAAAAACCCAAAACTTAGAAGAACATGAATAAAAAGAAGTGGGTTACTGCTTCCTCCAACAGGTATGTCCTTCTCTTGTCCACAGCTTCTTTCCATGCAAAGAATTGTGTAAGTTTTGAAGCTGATGCATCATATCTATATAGCAAATAAAGGTGCTCTTATGAAATCTTTCTTTTAGCACATAAGTATTCTTCCAACTATCTGTATGGCTCTTTTGTGGGATGGAACTGTAGAGTATTCCATAAACTAGGTAAAACACAATTATTTTTTTTCTTAGAAAAATGAACAACTATTTTACTGTAGGTTTCTAGATTATGAAATAACAAATAATTTAAATTTTAGGGGGAATGATAATTTCTGAGTGGTAAATGTGCATCCCTCAGGTTTCATTGAGGTGAGGCTATTGGTAGAGCTTGTGCATCATGAAGAGTTCTTAGCTGCTTGGAATCTTCTGGCAAGCTATTGGTGTAGCTGTATGTTAACAGTACAGGACTCTTGGAAAAGTTGCCTCCAAAGATAGATGACTCTGCCTTGTTTATTTCTGGTAAAATATTTATTACAGTCAACATATATTACAGCAGCATGACCTCAATTTGATCTGAATTTCTTGCCTATATTGCTAGGTACAGAAAAAAAAAAAGAATAAAATAGTAGCACTTCCTATTGTTCTTCACCAGTACCTGAATCTTGAAGTATTCAGATATGTGCCATTGGAAATAAGCTTTGTATGTCTTAAATCCTCTATTTTGCCTTAAGAATACTCGGTATAATACCAGCATGTTGTTACATGATGTCTATCTGTTACTATCTAAGATGTTGCTTCGAAGTGCTGCCTTAAAGTTAGCTTTCTGCTTACCTTTGTATCCACTTAAACAAGTGACTAATTTGCAGAAGTGCTGAGTGCTCAGCTTTGAATACTTTTAGTTATTTATTTCAGTTGAAAGACTAGTTCCTGCATTTTACCTAAAAAATTTCAGACTTATCAATCCAACAACTTAAACCAGGCTTTGTAGTCTGTCCCTATAATTAGCTGAATTTGCAGGTAATGATCTTTTAATTATGCCATTAAGCTGGACGTTCATCAGCTAGTCATTCCTAGTGTTCCAATGAAGGGAAATAAGATGGAAAAATAACTTTATGGGGTGTAGGTTCAAGCATCTATGGAGACCAGCCTCACTAGGGAGGTTCCAACACAGCAGAAAGCTGCTCTCATATGCCACCTTGAAATTATTTACATACCAAACACTGGGTTTGGGAGCAAACATGTCTGTTGTTACACTTTTCTACTACTTTCTCTTCTAATTTTGTCATTGTTTACTCCAAGGCATCATAGCCCTCTTATAGTGGTGTCCCCCACCCTTAAAAAACCAAATAAAATACCAAACAAAAAAAATATTGCTACTTGCTTTCTGTTCATCTGGGAATATGTAGAAGTTAATATGTTCAGTTTTACTAATTTATCTTCATGTAAATCCCTATAAATTAAACTCCATCTTGGTCTATTAGTTTAATTTGGCTTCTCGAATTGTGTGGTTTTTTAGATTTTGCTTCTAGCTGACTGTACATGTTAATTTCTGAATTTTTATGGTTCTAATAATTCTCTGGATAAACTATTAATCAGTTACATCGGCTTCATTCTGTCATAACTGCATAAATAAGGTAAATTCAAAACAAGATTTTTTTTCTGGGAGCAAAACCACAGAAATGAGCTAACTTGTACCCTATGCTTCAGCTCCCTGAGAGCTCATGAGCAAAGAGAAATTGCAGCACCTGAGACTATGCCAAATAGTTTAAAAACTCCCTAGAGAAATCTAACATGCTATATATTTCTGTCATGTTTGGGATAACCTGAGATTTTTATTGTTCTTTTGTGAAGTGTACTGGTATCTACCATACAGAAATGTATGGAATTGTTTTGGAAGCCCTTGCGGGTGTCAGAGCAGAAATTGGAAGGCAAGCTTGCAGATCCTGCCACACAAAAGGCTGTGGCTTGGTAAGTAAGATGTATCTTGCCTTCCTAGATTCCATGCTGGGAAGCACAGAACAGATATATTATGAAATGTGCTCGCTCTTATTGATACAACTGACATGTTTTCTCACAGGCTTTGCAAAACAAGTTTCAACCTTGACTTCAGTGAGAACAGGACATCCAGACATGACCAAGAATAAATTCCTTCTGTTGATAATTCCCAGATAGGCTAACCTCCCCCAGGGGAGGGAGAGTTGATGGGCGTGAAGAATGAAGTTTGTTCCTCAAGGGAGCTTATTTTCCGATTTCCGTTAAGAGTTACATGTTCACTGTTAAGTCCCATCAGCAAGCTGACTTTCAGTTGCAGAGAGAAATATTTCATAACCCAGGGTATCGTAAGTAAAAAAACAGCTTCAGCTGTAGAATGATGAAATTATGGATAAACTGAGTTTTAAGTTCATCAGTCTGGAGAAAACTGTCATTTTTTATGAAAGAACTCGCATACTTATTTCTGAAACTTCAAGTTACTTGAAGCCGTATCTTGCTCTGATTGCAGCTGAGTGTGACAAGTAATATCTTATGATTTAAGAAACTCTTGTGGTAATCTGAAGTGAATGGGATTTGTATTATCCTTCAAAATAACTTATTTAAATGTCATGAGAACGTTGTTGTGTCAGTGCCAAAACCACTCTTCCTTCCTCATCCCTCCCCTCATCAGCCCAGAAATGGGTGTTCAGTTTCCAGGCCAGACAGAAGCCACATTATGGGGATTGCCACGTTATATCTAAGCATGGTTTTACCAAGCCCTGGGCATTGCAGCTGTGCTGCTTTCCCCCTCTACATCCTTTAGTTAACTAATAATTTAGTTATTAAGTATAATTATTAATTAATTTGATAGCTTTAACTAATTAAGGCAACCTACCTGTTCTGCTTACCAGGGTAGACTCAAGCTAATTCCACAAACTGGTTCCCTAAATCTTAATATTTATGCTGTCAGGCAGTGCTGTGCAGTTGCTGGCTCAGAAATACCTATCATGTCCTAAGCTGAGAAAATGACTATTAGCAGTACTTGCCCCTGGGCTCAGCACTGGTGAGGCCACAGCTTGAGCACTGTGTCCAGTTTTGGGCACCACAGGATAAGAAGGACACTGAGGTGCTGGAGTGGGTCCAGAGAAGGGCAACGAAGCTGGTGAGGGGTCTGGGGAACATGTCTTATGAGGAGTGGCTGAGGGAACTGGGGTTGTTTAGCCTGGAGAAGAGGAGGCTGAGGGCAGACCTTATCACTCTGTACAACTACCTGGAAGGAGGTTGTTGGGGGTCAGCCTCTTCTCCCAAGTAACAAGCAATAGACTGAGAGTAAATGGGCTTAAGTTGTCTTTTCCAACATTAATGATTCTACAAAACAAGAAGTATTTACCAGTAGTAATTAGTGAAGCACTGTAGAAATTAATTTATCTGAGGTATATGGAAATGTTGCATGAAAACCAAAGAGAAACTCCCCATGTACCCTCAAAAACAACTCCTTGCCATCCATCTTGATTCATTACCTGTTGTGATTTCTTCCTTATGCAGTAACTGAGTTTTTTTTATGCCCCCTATTCCCCTAAAAATTTTATGGAACCTGGACTCAACCAAAACACTCTCTTAAAAGCTTTTTAGGAATGTATGCAAATGATCTCATGGGTCTTTGTCAAACCCTTAGATTATTCATTGTGTGTTTAACTATTGACGTGAGAGTCTTGCCTTACAAAGCTGTTCTCTGAAAGGACCTTACTGTCTCTTTACTTCCTTGACTCATTTGTTTCAAAGCCTTCTGGGAAGGGGTTTCCTTTTCTGTTGCTTTTGGGTCTTGTGGGTTGGTTTTTTTAATTATTATTAATAGTAACTCTATTAGAATTCCTAGAATTAGAATCTATTAGAATTAGAATCTATTATAATCTATTAGAATTACTAGGCTAGTAGCTCTTTTAGATTTCCTCTGTGTGGAAAAAGTAAAACAACCATGCCCTTAATTACTTTAAACTACTAAATATGAAATACCCATTCAACTACATCTATACAGATTTACTTTTGAACACCATAGCTCTCTATTTGTATTTCATTCTTTTCACAGCTAACATAAGCTGCTGATGAAATCTTAGTATTTTTAACAGTTAGTGATTGACAAGATTAGCCTGTTGTGTCTCCCAGTGAGAACAGAGCTTGGTTCTTTGTGGTGTGTTAGCTCTGCCTTCGGGCAAGGTATTCATTGCTCCCCTGTCTCCATGAAGCAGGGTGGTGATTCAAGACTCTGATGCTGAAGAAACTCTATCGAGATAGAAGCTCCTTGCACTGTCCAGCACCTGGTTTCGAAGCAGTTGACAATTAGGCATCTGGATCAATACGGCTTTGAAGTCCTCTTCCCACAGTGTTTATGTTAGGGTTGTTTGTTGGTTGTTATCTGGGAAAGTTAATTGTATTACTGGTTGCTTAGGCATTTGATACTAGCGCAAGATAATGCAGTTGCTCTTGTGAACTGTGAGATTACCCAACAAGCTGGAACTTGTACAGGTGTCTGTTTCCAAAGTACTAGAAAACTAATGAACATTACTTGGCATTAGTGAAGAAACTTTTAAAAGGCTGTTATGTTGCCATCTCTTTTTTTTTCTGATAAATGGTGTGCATTTGACTGTTTCTTAGTGAATGTCCTTTTAAGAAAAGGAGTCTTGAACCCAGTAGTAGCTTTTTCTGTGTCTGACACAGTGTTATCTGCTGCTTGACACTGGTTTTGGTGTCCAGATTTCTGTAAGCAGAGCGTTTTTTTAAGGAAAGTTTGAAACTCCTCAATACTGCAGTCACTTCAGGGAAAACATCAAATAGGAAAAGACTGAATTCCTTGGTTTCATGTCACTGAGGATCTTCTAGCCTCATTTAATGGGTCTAGAAGATACTACAGTTCCTGACTTCTAGACCAAATAGACATACACCTGCTAGGTCTCTTATACTGCATAGAGTCTATAATTTTTCCCATCTTCCAGAGTGAGTGCTGAATTTCTAACCACTTGCCATCTTCTTCAGTGATAGAAGAAGGTGGCAGTTATTGTAGTAAATGAGTTACAAAGGTGGTGGCATTCCATGGAAATCAGATGCAGGTGGTCTTCAACCAAATCTGGGCTAATAATTGCTTTAGGAATCGTCATGACTGACCATGCAGGAGTCCTGAAACCTTGCTCTCTTGACTAGGGAGAAACAGACTTTCCAAGGTGTAATTTCATAGTGAATCAACATGAGAGTTTAACTTTAAAATATGAACTCTTGAGAGCTTTTATGTAAAACAACTAAATTAAAAGACCTCTTTCTTAAACATAGTATGTGGAGCACTTGTTTCAGTCTTGGCACTTGCACTTTAAGTCTGCTAAAATGAAGTTTACTATCTTCTGATCTGTATTTGTGAAATGGATACTGACCATGAATGGGAAAAATACTTTAATGAGCTCTGCAACTCTAGGGTTTTTTTTTCCCCAAAAAGGAAATGAATGCAGAGAATGTATTAATTGTTTGAGACTGTCCACGTGACATCCTTATCTTCTCAGGCAAGCCCTTTTAAAAATAGAGTATGTGTTAAATATGATGGAGTCACTAAAACCAACATAATCTCTAGTAAACTTCTTACTAGAAACTGAAGTGCCAAATGAAGTTAAAAATGCAGAGTTTTCAAGAGAAAATACCTAGTTAATATCTGAATATGTGTTTTCATAATTAGGAAAAAGTTGAGTTAAAGCAGTTGGAAAGTTTAAGATTAGCTGATGCTACAAGCAAGCAGTACTGTGCTAAGTCTTTCACTGGAAACTGTCTCAAACATGGAAACAAACTTGAGAGCACTTGTACATGCTTAAAGTATATAAATCATAGGTGAATTGAGACTTAACTATTCTACATCTTCAAGGAATGTAAGGATCTTTGTGAGAGCTCTGTACTGATGCTTCCATGGGTTGCAGAGTATTCAAGCAGAGTGTGAGCTGTATATGAAAAGTGGAAAAGCGTCAGTCTGACTGGCCTAAATACAGGGGTGAAATACTGAGTGCAAGAACCTTCCTTATTTAATTCAGTGTTCCAGTTGGGCTGTGGTGTCTCTGCCATCACTGAAGGTCTTTGATACATCACTGTAGAGTGCTGCATACAAGTATAAAAAAAGGCATCTGTTGTCTTCTCAGGCATCCCAACAATCTTGTAACTCTTACACATTCTTTCCTGTTAAGTAACTTGATCCACCTTCTATAATTATACTGCTTATTTACATTTGATACTTGATAAGGCAACATCTTGAGTGTGTGTAGCACAGAGAACATGTTAGGTGATCCACAAGTTTACAGTAGCAAATTAAGTAATGTGGTGGTTTCTCTTAAGTGTAAGCTGTGCAACTGTGGTAGACCTTTTCTGCTTGTTGACTGAATCAAAACTGAACAGCACAAGTAATTCATGGGTTGATCTCAAGTAAAAATTATTTTGAGAACTGAATTTTACTTTATTTTAGCTTACCTATTTAAAAACGTTTCTCTCTTTATACTGGTTTAGTTGTAGTCTTCAACTTCGCCTTCAGCAGAAGTATGTGATCTCTCCAATATATGGCATGGAGTTGAATAATGGGAACAAAACAAGTGCAATGGTCTGTAGTAGTTCTTTAGAAACAAACCTCATTGGGTTCTAAGCAGTCACCTAGAAAAAAATACAGGCCGGGCAAATATGATGACTGTCTCCTGAATGCAAAACTTTACTATATGCAGTTCTTTAATGGGTTTTTGGCTTGTTCCTCATGTGTTTTTTGTTGCTGTAAGTTTTGGCTATCCTCATGAACCTGTGAAGAAGAGCAGAAATACAAAAGCACTAGTTGCCAGGGGTGATACTCAGCTTGAAGCTCCAAAAGCTGCTTTCACTGGGTCTTTCTTTGCCAGTCCTTGTGTTTCAGCTTTCCTGCTACTGGGCTTGTGTGGTGTTAGCCCAGACTTGCAGCAGAATCAATCAAGAGTTGATGGCAGATGCTTATTACTACCTGCTGAGAACCTGACTGTTTTTTCTAAACTGGATTTGTAGAAGTACACTGTGGTGGTTTAAACCACTTTT